>NC_056449.1:19653115-19953115 GCF_018296145.1 Oncorhynchus tshawytscha
AAAGAGTTATTTCCAGTGGCAAGCCAGGTAATAGTTCACTCATACACCCGTGAGATTGTCTGGAGTTGATTTTAGCTGGAAATAGCTAGTTCCTGTTTCCCATCATGCCATCCTTTTTTGTTGGACAGGCCTAGAAATGGCTAAGAAGTACTTTTGATGACATCGTGCCATTTTTTAGGAAATGTCTTCTTATAATTTGAACTAGAGAACATAGAAACATGTTGTTTTCCTGTCTTTTTTGTGGCTAAACCAACTAGGCTCATAATTTAGCAATTTTATTTGTATTTACAGATGGAATACAAGTTTGTTATTAAAGCACATGAAAGTTCACATGTTCCAGAAGGCATTTCTGCCAAAAAATGCATTTTGCTAAAAGAAATGTATGTCTACGTTCAAAGGCCTCTTCTGTGATGTAGTGACATGTGACATACGCCTCATTTCCTGAAATCATTCACATATTGAACAGGGAAGCCTCTTTACTTGAAGTACACTAGTCCTAATTTTACCCAGAGAAGCATTTTGTTTTGCAGTAAGCATACTTACAGACAACATGTATAAATATATGTACTCTGTAATACAAACAACAGATGAATATGTAGTAGTAAAAAAAAGGCAGTAGTAAAATTATAGTGATAGAACACAGGTCACTTGCATCATTATATATACAAATTTAAAAAACATTTTCATAACATTTTATTTAAAAAATCCTATTGAATACATCAGAAAACACTATATTACCTATGTTCATACCCACTGGGCACAGACTGGTTGAATCAACATTGTTTCCACGTCATTCCTACAAAACAATTCAATGTGATGACGTTGAATCAAAGTTATCAACATAAAGGAATTTTGGGAATATTTGTTTTTTCTTTTCACCCAACTTTTAACCTAAATCCAATTTCATGGTTCACATCTTTTTTGATTTCACATTGAATTCACATTAGTTGACAACTAAATCAAATGATAAACAAAACCAGACGTTGAACTGATGTCTGTGCCCGGTGTGTAGGAAAGACCAAATGTAGACCTCATAAAATGGTAATACCCTATGACAACCTGCACGCCAATATAGACACACATCCCCAAAGACTGAAGACTGATGGAGAAAGCAACCATTTTTTATCCCCGTTGATTCAATGTTTCGTCAAGTTTCTGATAACAAAGAATTATTTGCACAGTGAGTGCCCAATCTTTTCCCAAATATGGTTCCCACTTTACCAGATCACTACATGCTACTCTTAGCTCCGCTGGGAAAAACAGGGTTGCGTTCCAAATGGTACCCTATTACCATTATACTGCACTACTTTTGACCAGGGCCTATAAGGTTTTGGTCAAAAGTAGTGCACATTAAAGGGAATAGGGTGTTATTTGGTACACAACCCACATCCTGGAATGTACAACCCTTACAGGCTCTTTACCCTTAATATTGTCATTATAGCAACGTACAATCAACACCACTTAACGTTAGAGGTATTGACAGCATAATAGCAGGACAGTGTTTGTTTGGTCTGCTCTGATGGCTTGAAAAACATCTAAGGGAATTTCAGGTAGGACTGCAAACCACAAAGGCTAACCAAGATACAGCATCTGCCTTTCCCACAATGGATCAGTGACACAGCTTCTGTATCAAGAATGAAACACATTACTAATTATGTATGATGTGAGAGGAGGCGAGGACAATGTATTTCGTTGCTTAATATGAAATTGTTAGCACAGAGGTGGTGAAACCAACACTGCATGACATCCGCCGGTATCCATGGATACGAAGTGAGCCGCCAGTCTGGGTAAAATAATAAGCTTCAAACTGCTATCAGAGATGAATGGCTAGTTTTATAACCCATTAACTGTCATACTGCCTCTACCAAAAGAGATCTCTCCTGAAGTATTGATTAGTTAGTGACAGGGATGGGACCTAGTCTGCTACTTTTGAAAGATAGTGTACAAAACGTTGGCCAGGTCCTTTTTTTAACACTGTCTTTCACTGCATGTTTTTAGAGTGGAGGCAAGGTGATGTACATGCAAAATAGAGGGAAACTTTCTTCACCTCCTTGACTACATCTCTCATACACATACTGTGCGTGTGCATACATTTTTATTGTTCTATTACCATATTCTGCTATAAACGTGATCAGGTCAAATTACTCATTGATATGAACTGAGCACATCACTACGACATGACCCCTGTCAATAGACTAGGCTAAGCCAATCACATCTCCAATCAGCAAGGCAGCTCATTGGTGATCCCTTGCTAATCAAAGTTAGTCTGACTGGATTGAGACTGCCTGCCATCAGAAGACACTGGATAGGCCATAATCCCGACCAGGAGAATGAATGCCCTTGTCAAACCAGTGCTAGTAATTGAATGTGTTGGATGTCTTAAACTCACTTTGATAACCCCCATCCGACACCCCTGGGCTCTCTCTGCAAAAAGGAATTAGACAAAGGTGAAGCTTCCCAGATTGTGAATTACCGTGGTCACCTCACTTGATCAATTTCCGATTAAATGGGATTTAAAGACGAATTTGCCATTATGCCTTTCTGGGACATAATCACAGAGGATAAAGAGGCAATTTTGGCCGGAGGAACAGTGTGTGACCAAGGAATTGTCTCCTGGAAAGATAGATATGCTAGCCTAGCTACAGATGTAGGGTCTTAATTTGATCACCCTGTTGCAGGAGAACTTGCAAAGCAGGACATTTTAAAACTTGTAGTGTATTTCCACTTTGTAATTTCAGACTTCCTTTTCTCTTATGAAAAATGTATCAACCCCTACAAACATTTCCATAAATTATAATCCAGATAATAATTCAGATTTCCTGTTTCCGCAGGATTATATTATATCTAGGGCATTTGCCATTTTATAACCAGTGGAAGGGTGACACGAGAGTTGAGCTGTCAGATCTCGAGGCACACCGCCCTCTGTCTGTATCTGGAGCTAGAAACTTTGCTCGAAGGTCCACATTCGATATTTAAACAGAACCTATCAGATACACTTTAATTGACAGATATTACATCCAATTTGGATTTGGATAGCTATCCTCATGTGTGACGTTTTCTATCTGTTAAGGGAAAGTGGGATACCTAGTCAGTTGTACAACTGAATGCATTCAACTGAAATGTGTCTTCCATCAGAGAGGTGCGGGGGGCTGCCATAATCGACATCCACGTCTTCGGTACCCGGGGAACAGTGGGTTAACTGCCTTGCTCAGTGGCAGAACAACAGATTTTGACCTTGACAGCTCGGGGATTCGATCCAGCAACCTTTCGGTTACTTGCCAAACAGTGTGGAAATGTGCAAAATGACTGCATTCCTGACAATACTTTCTGCAGCTATTCCAAAATAGTTCCAGACACTTTCCTGTACATTTTAAATGTTTGAAATTCTGTCAGATCTCTGAAATTTTACACATTATGATAGCAGTTTAGGGTACCAGTCCATAACACACAGCCCATTGTTGTCTGATCAAGGTTACTTGAATTTGCTCTGTCATTTGCAAGCAAAAATGTGGCCTATTAGGCTATTAGATGGAAAAGGACCCTATACATGAATAGATTTTTTCCACACTCATACTAATTCTATTAATTTCAGTCATTTGGCCAATCCTGACTTAATATAATGGCATTAGCGATGTTTAGGCATATGCTGGTGGCAACATGAATTATAGGATGACTTATGCTGTCTGTCGAGGATCATGTATCCCATCTCAGTGTCATAGGCTATAGCCTATTTTTCTATGATAGGCCTTTCTGTAAACACCGATACATCCTGACAAAATACACCATATGAGGGGTCTAATGTAAATTTCTGGACCTTCTAAACCCCATAACTGATCCAAAATGGTTGTACAATCAGGGCTTTATTTCAGCATTCAAATTAGCCTACATCACTGCAGTTTACAGCCAAGACAATAATTGTGTACTAACAATAATACGTTCCCCGTTGCACTTTGTTGTTGTAGCCTAGGACGTAGAATAATTGTATTTTCTAAAAACGTAGGCCTAGATCTTCCATTTGATTGTCTGCTACAGCACCAAGGCTGAAGGAGTGATGCAGCCTACAACCATGCATGTTGAATTACTGCAATAGCCTATTAAACAGTTACAAATTTAGTCTATAAAATAGTCAAATAATACATTATTGTGGGTTCAATTCCAGGGGCCACGAATGGAAAATGAATGCATGCTGACGCTTTGGATTAAAGCGTCTCCATAATGTCACATTTATTATTTTTTAGCACACCTCATATTTGTGAGACATCTAACATTTTCTTTTGACAGTAGCTATGGGCTGCCTGTGCATTCTGAGAAGACAGAAGAAAATAAAACTGCTTATCTAAACCGGGTAAATTCTGAATTGTATCACCAACCTTGTAACTTTGACATTAGTATTTCTTTGTCCTAACCCAAGGATGCATGTCACATTTTTGCTGAACCTGAACATAGACAAAGTTTCATTCAAGATTGAGATCTTACATCACCAAGTCAACAATAGGTTACTATTTCCTGTCTAAGTATTTCTTTGTCCTAACCCAAGGTTGCATGCCACATTTTTGCCTTTTATAATGTTGAACATAATAAACGTCTTTCAGTCCACCGGATGTTTACCAAACTCACTAAAAGTGGCAGGAATAAAGCCTCTCTTGAAAAAGCCAAACCTTGACCCAGAAAATATAAAAAAATCAATCGGCCTATATCAAATCTCCAATTCCTCTAAAAAAAATTTTAAAAAGCTGTTGCGCAGCAACTCACTGCCTTCCTGAAGACAAACAATGTATATGAAACGCTTCAGTCTGGTTTTAGACCCTACCATAGCACTGAGACTGCACTTGTGAAGGTGGTAAATTACCTTTTAATGGCGTCAGACTGAGGCTCTGCATCTGTCCTCGTGCTCCTAGACCTTAGTACTGCTTTTGATACCATCGATCACCACATTCTTTTGGAGAGATTGGAAACCCAAATTGGTCTACACGGACAAGTTCTGGCCTGGTTTAGATCTTTCCTGTCAAAAAGATATCACTTTGTCTCTGTAGATGGTTTGTCCTCTGACAAATCAACTGTAAATTTCAGTGTCCCTCAAGGCTCTGTTTCAGGACCACTATTGTTTTCACTATATATTTTACCTCTTGGTGATGTCATTCAAAAACATAATGTTACAGTTCACTGCTATACGGACGACACACAACTGTACATTTTGATGAAACATGGTGAAGCCCCAAAATTGCCCTCACTGGGTGCCTGTGTTTCAGACATAAGGAAGTGGATGGCGGCAAATGTTCTACTTTTAAACTCAGACAAAACAGAGATGCTATTTCTAGGTCCCAAGAAACAAAGAGACCTTCTGTTGAATATGACAATTAATCGTGATGGTTGTGCAGTCGTCTCAAATAAAACTGTGAAGGACCTCGGCGTTACTCTGGACCCTGATCTCTTTTTTGACGAACATATCAAGACTGTTTCAAGAACAGCTTTTTTCCATCAAGTATCATTGCTAAAATCAGAAACTTTCTGTCCAAAAATGATGCAGAAAAATTCATCCATGCTTTTGTCACATATAGGTTAGACTACTGCAATGCTCTACTTTCTGGCTAACCGGATAAAGCACTAAATAAACTTCAATTATAGCCAAACATGGCTGTTAGAATCTTGACTAAAACCACTGGCTTCCTGTTAAGGCTAGGGCTGATTTTAAGGTTTTACTGCTAACCTACAAAGCATTACATGGGCTTGCTCCTACCTATCTTTCCAATTTGGTCCTGCCGTACATACCTATACGTACACTACGATCACAAGATGCAGGCCTCCTTACTGTCCCTAGAATTTCTAAGCAAACAGCTGGAGGCAGGGCTTTCTCTTATAGAGCTCCATTTTTATGGAATGGTCTGCCTATCCATGTGAGAGACGCGGTCTAGACCTTTAAGTCTTTATTGAAGACTCATCTCTTCGGTAGGTCCTATGATTGAGTGTAGTCTGGCCCAGGAGTGTGAAGGGAAAGGCACTGGAGCAACGAACCACCCTTGCTGTCTCTGCCTGGTTGGTTCCCCTCTCTCCACTGGGATTCTCTGCCTCAAACCCTATTACAGGGGCTGAGTCACTGGCTTACTGGTGTTCTTCCATGCATTCCCTAGGAGGGGCGCGCCACTTGGGTGGGTTGAGTCACTGACGTGATCTTCCTGTCCATGTTGGCGCCCCCCCTTGGGTTCGTACCATGGGGGAGATCTTCATGAGCTATCCTAGGCCTTGTCTCAGGATAGTAAGTTGGTGGTTGAAGATATCCCTCTAGTGGTATGGGGGCTGTGCTTTGGTAAAGTGGGTGGGGTTATATCCTGCCTGTTTGGCCCTGTCCGGGGGTATCGTCGGACAGGGCCACAGTGTCTCCCGACCTCTCCTGGCTCAGCCTCCAGTATTTCTGCTGCAATAGTTTATGTGTCGGGGGCTAGGGTCAGTCTGTTATATCTGAAGTATTTCTCCTTTCTTATCCGGTGTCCTGTGTGAATTTAAGAATGCTCTCTGTAATTCTCTTTCTCTCTCTCTCTCTGAGGACCTGAGACCTAGGACCATGCCTCAGGACTACCTGGCCTGATGACTTCTTGATGTACCCAGTCCACCTGGTCGTGCTGCTGCTCCGGTTTCAACTGTTCTGCCTGCAGCTATGGAACCCTGACCTGTTCACCGGACGTGCTACCTTGTTCCAGACCTGCTGTTTTCAATTTTTTAGAGACAGCAGGAGCGGTAGAGATACTCTAAATGATCGGCTATGAAAAGCCAACTGACATTTACTCTCGAGGTGCTGACCTGTTGCACCCTCTACAACCACTGTGGTTATTATTATTTGACCCTGCTGGTCATCTATGAACATCTTGGCCATGTTCTGTTATAATCTCCACCAGGCACAGCCAGAAGAGGACTGGCCACCGCTCATTGCCTTGTTTCGCTCTAGGTTTCTTCCGAGGTTCTGGCCTTTCTAGGGAGTTTTTCCTAGCCACCGTGCTTCTACACCTGCATTGTTTGCTGCTTGGGGTTTTAGGCTGGGTTTCTGCACAGCACTTTGTGACATCAGTGGATGTAAGAAGAGCTTTATAAATACATTTGATTGATTGACTTTTTTACAAATCTGTGATTGTAATTTTCAACATAGTAAATAGCAGCAAACATGTATCGTCAGTTGCCCACATCAATGCCTGCTGAAGTATCCTTAATAGGGAGCTAGCATTACCTCAAAAGAAACCAAAAACACATGATCCAAGCAGCGTTGGCCTCTGCTGCTCGAGCCGTCTGCCTTGCAGCTTGATCCTGCCTCAGCACCTGACTTTCAAACGGTCGTTGTGAGAGTCAGTCAGTTGGTTAACAGCCGGAGAAGATACCAAAAAGTTACAAATAGGTATTTGTAGCTATTGTAGTTGTAGTAGTGTATTTCATCATAGTCGCTAATTAGTTTGTGACATTGTAGCTAACTTGTCTTCATTTCTGGACTGGTCATGGTTGTGGTCAAAGTTTATCTGTTAACGTCAGCCAAAGTTAATGTTAGCTTGCTAGCTATCTTAGCTAACTGGTAGAGGAAAGGTATAGTATCTAGCTAAGTCTATACAGTCAATGGGTCAATCAGCTGCTGTCTTCTTTCATTGGAAAGCAAATCTATAAAAAATAAAAAAGCTATATTGTAAAACAAAATTCTATAGGTTGAATGATTAATGTTTCCAGCTAATCCCATTCCTTATTTGAACCCCATGTAAAGCGTTGTGCTCGACAGTACATGTCTTGTTTGTCTTCCTACCAGCAGACTCTGTCTCTCCACTCTCAGCTCCAAATACTCCAAATGTGAATCTGAAGGCTGGCACCCTGAGCCTGAGCTGGTGTGGCTGGACAGTAAAGGAGTCAATCTCACATGTGAAAACTCTTCAAGGGTGTGTGGACTTTCACAAGGCACAGTATAACCATTGATTCTTGAAGAAATACATTGTAAATGCTTGTTGACCTTACTTGAACTGTTCTTCCCTAACAGAGCCAAACATACAGTGCATAAGGATTTAGGCCCCTTTTCCCACATTTTGTTATGTTACAGCCTTATTCTAAAATTGATGAAATACATTTTTTCCTCATCAATCTACACACAATACCCCATAATGACAAAGTGAAAAAAATATATTTTTAGACATTTTAGCAAATTTATACAAAAAAATATATCACAGAAATGGCTTATTTACATAGTGTTCAGACCTTTTGCTATTAGACTTGAAATTGAGCTCAGATGCATCATGTTTCCATTGATCATCCTTGAGATGTTTCTGCAACTTGATTGGAGTCCACCTGTGGTAAATTCAATTGATTGAACATGATTTGGAAATGCACACATCTGTCTATATAAGGTCCCACTGTTGACAGTGCATGTCAGAGCAAAAACCAAGCCATGAGGTCGAAGGAATTCTCCATAGAGCGCCGAGACAGGATTGTGTCGAGGCACAGATCTGGGGAAGGGTACCAAAACATTTCTGCAGCATTGAAGGTCCCGAAGAACACAGTGACCTCCATCATTCTTAAATGGAAGAAGTTTAGAAACACCAACACTCCCCCTGGAGCTGGCCGCCCGGGAAAACTGAGCAATAGGGGGAGAAGGGCCTTGGTCAGGGAGGTGACCAAGAACCCGATGACAGAGCTCCAGAGTTCCTCTGTGGAGATGGTTGTCCTTCTGGAAGGTTTTCCCATATTTGCAGCACTCCATTAATCAGGCCTTTATGGTAGAATAGCCAGACTGAAGCCACTCCTCAGTAAAAGACACATTACAGCACGCTTGGAGTTTGCAAAAAGGCACCTAAACGACTCAGACCATGAGAAACAAGATTCTCTAGTCTGATGAAACCAAGATTGAACTGTTTGGCCTGAATGCCAAGCGTCACGTCTGGGGGACACCTGGTGCTATCCCTACGGTGAAGCATGGGGGTGGCAGCATCATGCTGTGGGGATGTTTTTCAATGGCAGTGACTCGGACACTAGTCAGATTGAGGCAAAGATGAACGGAGCAAAGTACAGAGAGATCCTTGATGAAAACCTGCTCCAGAGCTCTCAGGACCTCAGACTGGGGAAAAGGTTCACCTTCCAACAGGACAACGACCCTAAGCTCACAGACAAGACAACACAATAGTGACTTCAGGACAAGTCTCTGAATGTCCTTGAGTGGCCCAGCCAGAGCCCGGACTTGAACCCGATCGAACATCTCTGGGGAGACCTGAAAATAGCTGTGCAGCGACGGTCCCCATCCAACCTAACAGAGCTTGAGAGGATCTGCAGAGATGAATGGGAAAAATTCTTAAATACAGGTGTGCAAAGCTTGTAGCGTCATACCCAAGAAGACTCAAGGCTGTAATCGCTGCCAAAGGTGCTTCAATAAAGTACTGAGTAAAGGGTCTGAGTATGTATGTATATGTGATATATTTTTATGTTTTTAATGTAAACTCAGCAAAAAAAGAAACATCCTCTCTCTGTCAACTGCGTTTATTTTCATCAAACTTTACATGTGTAAATATTTCTATGAACATAAGATTCAACAACTGAGACACAAAATCAAGAAGTTCCACAGACATGTGACTTACAGAAATAGAATAATGTGTCACTGAAAAAAGGGGGGGTCAAAATCAAAAGTAACAGTCAGTATCTGGTGTGGCCACCAGCTGCATTAAGTACTGCAGTGCATCTCCTCCTCATGGACTGCCCCAGATTTGCCAGTTCTTGTGAGATGTTACCCCACTCTTCCACCAAGGCACCTGCAAGTGGTCCTAGCCCTCACTCTCCAATCCAACAGGTCCCAGACGTGCTCAATGGGCTCTTCGCTGGCCATGGCAGAACACTGACATTCCTGTCTTGCAGGAAATCCCACACAGAACGAACAGGATGGCTGGTGGCATTGTCATGCTGGAGAATCATGTCAGGATGAGTTTGCAGGAAGGGTACCACATGAGGGAGGACGATGACTTCCCTGTATTGCACAGCGTTGAGATTGTCTGCAATGACAACAAGCACAGTCCGATGATGCCTTGACACACGGTCCCAGACCATGATGGACCCTCCACCTCCAAGTCGATCCCGATCCAGAGTACAGGCCTCGGTGTAACGCTCATTCCTTCGACGATAAACGTGAATCCAACCATCACCCCTGGTGAGACAAAACCACGACTCACCAGTGAAGCGCACTTTTTGCCAGTCCTGTCTTGTCCAGTGACGATGGGTTTGTGCCCATAGGCGACGTTGTTGCCGGTGATGTCTGGTGAGGACCTCCTTACAACAGGCCTACAAGCCCTCGGCCCAGCCTCTCTCAGCCTATTGCGGACAGTCTGAGCACTGATGGAGGGATTGTGCATTCCTGGTGTAATTCGGGCAGTTGTTGTTGCCATCCTGTACCTGTCCCGCAGTTGTGATGTTCGGATGTGGCGATCATGTGTAGGTGTTGTTACAAGTGGTCTGCCACTGCGAGGACGATCAGCTGTCCATCCTGTCTCCCTGTAGCGCTGTCTTAGGTGTCTCACAGTACGGACATTGCAATTTAGGCAGCATGCCTAAGGCATGTTCATGCAGATGAGCAGGGACCCTGGGCATCTTTCTTTTGGTGTTTTTCAGAGTCAGTTGAAAGGCCTCTTTAGTGTCCTAGGTGTCCATAACTGTGATCTTAATTGCCTACCATCTGTAAGCTGTTAGAGTCTTAACGACCATTCCACAGGTGCATGTTCATTAATTGTTTATGGTTCATTGAACAAGCATGGAAAACAGTATTTAAACCCTTTACAATGAAGCTCTGTGAAGTTTTGTGGATTTTTACTAATTATCTTTGAAAGACAGGGTCCTGAATAAGTTTACATTTGCAAAGAAAATCTAAAAACCTGTTTTTGCTTTGTCATTATGGGGTTTTGTGTGTAGGTTGATGAGGGGGGGGAAACGATTGAATTCATTTTTGAATACAGCGGTAACGTCACAAAGTGGAACAAGTCTGAAGGGGTCTGAATACTTTCCGAATGCACAGTCGCCATACACACATACATGTAAGGGATAAACACTGACGCTTTCTACATTATCATGAAATAATGGACGACTTGGTATTGCCCGAGTTTATTAGTTCCAGATAATTCATTAAATAGTACCCGCAAAACACCAGTCTCAACGTCAACAGTGACGAGGCGACTTCGGGATGCTGGCCTTCTAGGCAGAGTTGCAAGAAAAAGTCATATCGCAGACTGGCCAATAAAAAGAAAAGATTAAGATGGGCAAAAGAACACAGACACTGGACAGAGGAACTCTGCCTAGAAGGCCAGCTTCCCGGAGTCGCCTCTTCACTGTTGACGTTGAGACTGGTGTTTTGCAGGTAGTATTTAATGAAGCTGCCAGTTGAGGACTTGTGAGGTGTCTGTTTCTCAAACTAGACACTCTAATGTACTTGTCCTCTTGCTCAGTTGTGCACCGGGGCCTCCCACTTCTCTTCCTATTCTGGTTAGAGACAGTTTGCGCTGTTCTGTGAAGGGAGTTGTACATAGCGTTGTACGAGATCTTCAGTTTCTTGGCAATTTCTCACATGGAACAGCCTTTATTTCTCAGAACAAGAATAGACTAACGAGTTTCAGAAGAAAGGTTTTTGTTTCTGGCCATTTTGAGCCTGTAATCAAACCCACAAATGCTGATGCTCCAGATACTCAACTAGTCAAAAGAAGGACGGTTTTATTGCTTCTTTAATCAGAACAACAGTTTTCAGCTGTGCTAACATAATTGCAAAAGAGTTTTCTATTGATCAACTAGCCTTTTAAATTATAAACCTGGATTAGCTAACACAATGTGTTTGGAACACAGGAGTGATGGTTGCTGATAATGGGCCTCTGTACGCCATGTAGATATTCCATTTAAAAATCAGCAGTTTCCAGCCACAATGGTCATTTACAACATTAACGATGTCTACACTGTATTTCTGATCAATTTGATGTTATTTAAATGGACAAAAAATGTGCTTTTCTTTCAAAAACATGGACATTTCTAAGTGACCCCAAACTTTTGAACAGTATTGTACATGTCAGTACATACACACAACAAGTACTGTAGGTCACATAGGGGAGAGGCGTTGTGTTGCTTTATTAGTTAAACAAAATCAGGTTTGCTGTTCACTTGCATTATATAAGATGGAAGGGAGTTCCATGCACTCATAGCTCTGTATGATACTGTAGGTTTTCTTGATTTTGTTCAGGACCTGGGGACTGTGAAAAGACTCGTTCTGGCCAGTGTTGCCAACTAATTTTCAGGGGAAGTTGCTAGGGGGCAGGTCGATTTGTTGCTAAAAGTAGCTAAATTACATTGTGATGTCATTGCGTGATGACGTCATTACGTAATAACGTAAAACTGCGTCATTACGTAGAATACACAATAACGTTACTCAAATTGACTGCCCATCTCGGTGAAAAATATGATTTGACGTTAGTTTAGATTTGTTTGTTTATTATCACATATTTTTATAATATTAACACAACACATTTTATATGAGCAGATATTTTTATTTTTAACACATCGAATTATTGAACATTTACATTTTAATTATTTTCTTTTTAACTGAACAATTATAGTTTGAAGCAGTGTATTGGTAGTTAGTTAACATGCTACCTAACTGATCAACAATTATAGGTACAAGCTAATAACAAGGTATAAATGCTATCTTATTGAACAAGCAACTTAACCCAAATAATGATGTGTGCGCTAGGCATCTCTCTCCAGGTCTCTCCAGGTTGCTGTGCTGCTTGGCTGGCTAGCTGCTCAACGGTTTCCTCCAGATATTGCCACTGTTCTCGTTGACACTGCAGTGCACACTGTCACCATCAGCTGTGTGTCTTCGCCAGTTCCAGAATGTCCACTTCTTGCATACATACCCGTAAATATGATGAATCATAGATTGGCAAGGAAATCGTCTTCACTGTCCAACTGCATTGTCACAGAGCTGGAACCAGCAGAAGAGGATGGAGTGGCCTTAAAGCTGTTGTGGTGCCAAACTGCTGCAGAACTTCACTTGGTATTTTATGCTGGTAACAGGTATCACCAGCGAGCTTCAGTCCATACCGCACCAGGAGTATGGAGTTGAGAGTGTGCAGTGACATTCTATTTCTTAACTTTGACCACACTCATTTGGCAAGGAGAGGGCAACAAGTGCAGCTCTGCAGGGTTCTTCAAATGGATTTGACCCGGAAGAGTCCGTGTAGTCATTCACTTCACTCCAAAACTCGACTGCATTTTCAGTTGAGTCCCACCTAAACAGATGGATGTTTCTCCATTAGGAGACAATTTTATCAATTGTTTGGAGCTGGTCTCCCAGTAGATCAGCTACTTAGTTTCAGTGGTGCCTTTATTGTGCTTTAGCGTTTCCTTAACACTGAACAACAAGGCCATGTTTGGCAAGGCTTCTAGGTTGTCTGGGAAACCATTTCTGTATGGACCTCACTTTGTGCATATGGGGGCATTGTCTTGCTGAAACAGGAAAGGGCATTCCCCAAACTGTTGCCACAAAGTTGGAAGCACAGAATCATCTAGGATGCCATTGTATGCTGTAGCGTTAAGATTTCCCTTCACTGGAACTAAGGTGCCTAGCCCGAACCATGAAAAACAGCCCCAGACCATTATTCCTTCTCCACCAGGTAGCGTTCTCTTGGCATCTGCCAAATCCAGATTCGTCCGTTGGACTGCTAAATGTTGAAGTGGGATTCATCAGTCCAGAGAACACGTTCCCACAGCTCAAGAGTCCATGGGTGATGACCTTTACACCACTCCAACCGACGCTTGGCATTGTAGTGTATGTCTGTTTTAATATCATAGAAGAAGAAGTACACGAGCAAGAAGAAGAACAAGAACAGGAAAAACAAGAACAAGAAGATCAAGAAAAACATGAAGAAGAACAACAACAATAAGAAGAGGAAGAGGAACAAGAACAACAAGAACAACAAAAAGAAGATCAAGATGTAAAAGAAGAAAAGCAGGACAAATAACAAGAAGAACAGCAAGAAAAAGAAGAATAAGAATAAGAAGCCCAAGAACAGCAAGAAGAAGAACAACAACAAGAAGAACAAGAAGACTACAAGAAGAACCACAAGAACAACAAAAATTAAAATAAAAAGAGCAGGAAAAACAAGAACAAGAAGAACAAGAACATGAACAGCAAGAATAATAAGAAGAATAACAACAACAAGAAGTACAAGAAGAAGCACAACAAAAGGAAGAACAAGAACATGAAAAACAAGAATAAGAAGAATAAGCAGAAGAATAAGCAGAAGAATAAGCAGAAGAACAAGCAGAACAACAAGAACCACAACAAGAACAACATCAAGAACAACAAAAATAAGAACAAGAAGAACAAAAATGAAGAACAAGACGAAGTAGACCAAGAAGAAGAAGAACAACTACAATAAGAAGTATAAGAAGAACAACAGGAAGCACAAGAAGAAGACTACAGGAAGAACCACAAGAACAACAAAAAGAAGAACAGGAATAAGAACAACAAGCAGAAGAACAAGAACAACAAGAAGGATAACAAGACAAGTAAGAAGAACAAGAAGAACAAGAGGAACAACAAGAAGAGGAAGAACAAGAAGAACAAGCAGAACCAGAAGCAGAAGAACAAGAAAAATAAGAGGAACAAACAAGAAGAAAAACAATAACAAGAAGAACAATAAGGAGGAAGACAAGAAGAAGAACAAGAGCAAGAGCAAGAAATAAGAACAAGAGGAACAAGACAAATAACAGGAACAACAAGAAGAACAAGAAGAAGAACAAGAAGAAGAACCACAAGAAGAACCACAACAAAAAGAACAAGAGGAAGATGAAGAACAAGACGAACAAGACGAACAAGACGAACAACAAAAAGCACATCAACAAGTAGAACAAGAACAAGAAGATTAAGAATAAGAAGAAGATTCAGAACAACAAGAACAAGAAGAAAAATAACAAGAAGAACAAGAAGAAGAACGAGAAGCGCAGCGAGAAGAAGAGACGCGAGAAGAACATCAAGAAGAAGAACAAAGAGAACAAGAACACCAAGAAGAACAGGAACAAAAAAGACAACAAGAACAACAACAAGAAGAAGAAGAACATCAAGAAGAACAACAACAAGAACAAGAAGAAAAACAACAGGAAGAAAAACAACAGGAAGAAGAACAACAAGAAAAAGAACAAGAACAACAAGAACAACTTTTTTAAAACTCTGCATTGTTGGTTAAGGGCTTGTAAATCAGAATTTCATGCTAAGGTCTATTACACCTGGTGTGTTCGGCGCATGTGACAAACACAATTTGATTTAACACACACACACACACACACACACACACACACACACACACACACACACACACACACACACACACACACACACACACACACACACTGGATGATGACCTTAACTTAGCTATCAAGCTTGGCTAGCTAGGAAATCTCATTCATTAGTCCTTCTGTTTGCTATACAGCTAACTTCCTAGGTTTAGCTAGAAAAGCTAACTAAGTGGCCTGTAGGGTCAGTATCTCAAATACTTAGCTAGCTAGTGAGAGCTATCTAACCACAATGGAGCCAAATGTAATGTAATCAAGGTAGCTAATGTAATCTAGGTAGATTATTAACTAGCTAACATTAACATAGCTACACATAGCTTGTTAGTTCTATAACTACTTAGCAATACCAACAATTGTGTCTTTAGCAGCATGCGATCACAACCTAGACATTTTATCTTCCATTCGGTCCTCTAGTCAATCCGCCATAAAGCTTCCATTCAACCTTGCATAGAAGTCGGTGCTGTAGCTCCTCTTGCAGTAGGACAGTGCAGCTTGTTGGCACAGTCCACCACTCCTTCCACTTCTCTTCAACAGTCTTCAACTAAAGTGTATCCATGAATGTTTCCACTTAAAATCGTCCCCTCTCCTCTAACAGTCGGCGCTTACAGTTCTCGTTGCATGGGTGGTTTTATTTTTTCCAATAATCACTCCAATGTGGATTGCCTTGTCAGTTTTTAGTTGAATATTACATGTTACAATTGAGAAAAGTTTAAGGCCTCATAGTATGCATTCTCCTTATACACAACTGTTGCCCGTTCAAAACGACTGGGAAGTAGAAAATCTCCTACCTCTAACCTCAGTGCATTCAAGACAACTGGGAATCTGATATTTTTTGTTGTTGCTCAGACTGGGATTTTTTTTGTTTAACAGTCATCCAACTCGGAATTCCAAGTCTGATCAGTTTAGAGTTCCAATTTTTCAACCTGAAGATCACTGACGTCATGATTTGACTTCGTGTTCCGAGTTGTCTTGAATGCACCATGTATGGCGGTAGGTGGGGTAACACGTCATCACAGACTTTCTAAAACTGTACAGTCTTGACGTAGCTTTATTTCAGTTAGTTCAACCTGCTGTCACGAATCCCGCTTCCTGAGTCTGTGTTTGCCTGTGTTTCTGTCCTGGAGTGTGTTTCCGGTGTCCTGGAACGCATCCTGTCTGGTTGCCGGGCGAATTAGCTTGTTGGGAGATCGATGTTCACCCGCACCTGTATCCCATCAGTAATCTGCACACCTGTCCTGATCATCACCTCTACCCTTCAAAAGCTCTGACCTGACATCCATTCCCTGCCAGATCGTTAGCCATGAACACTATGTTGTGCCATAGTATCAGCCTCAAGTTGGATAGAATTTGTTTTGTTGTTTTTTACGTATTGCTTGCCTTAAACTTACCTCCGTTTGTTCTGTCTTCAGTTACTCACCCGGATCATTTACCCCATTCCCGCCTGGTCGGAGGAGGATTCCGCTACCCCATTGGATCCACCTATTTACTCCCATCAACTCACCACCGCTGCCCGCTACGCCACCTGGATATATCTACCCATTCACATTCACTTGTAAATAAATACTCACCTTCTTCCTACTCTCCTTGTCCTGGTCTGCTTCTGGGTTCAATTTTGAAAGAACGTGACACCTGCTTATCGAGTTACACCACACAACTCCACTAATTATTGTTTCCATAGCAAATTGTCTGATTCACACTAAAGAAGGGATTCTACACGCACTCAGGTAAGTTAAAGAGAGGTGGGCGGGGGAGAGAGGTCCGTAAAGACAGACGAGTGCTTTGATGACTATTTTATTTCTCTTTTTTTCAGTTGGCCACTTCCTTGTTTTTTGTCACCCCTTGTGAAATACCGATACCGATGCATCAACACAAGCTCTCGTACTTTGGACTGTTTAAGGTGCAACCATAAAACAACACATGCCCGAGAATATATTACTGTTACTCGCCAGCTTCTAGTCCTAAAAAACGGAAAGGAGTTACCTCTGGTTCGTTCAGCCATTCCTATGGGGAAAGTATAGGGTGTCGGGATAAACGTCGAAAATAAAGTGGGGTTAACACAGGCTTAGAAGATCTTATATGTTTTGTTAACATGACCTTTATAAATTATGAAGCCTTTATGTGCTTTTTTTTATTACATAAATGCTTCAAATTTCACAAAAAGTGACTTCAGTTGATGAAGATTATCTCATAGAACAAAACGTATAAGATCTCTTAGACCTTGATCATGACTCTCAGTTCCATTACATTACATATAAGAGTCATTGGACGAAGACGTCTTCTGTACGGGGGAGTTTTGTTAAGAGCCGCGATGCTAGGTCTGAACATTAACACGCATCGCTTGAGGTACATTTTTGGAATCATAAGGATCTTTCATATCAGCAAGAAATAGTTTTTAAACAATAAAAGATTACTGTGATACACACTTTTTTTAGGGTTAGTGTTCCCACATGGCCATATCTCCATGTTACAGCGCGTGTTTACAGAAAGCAGACGGACAACAGAGGGACCACCTGTGCTAATAAGCTATCTAGCATGCACTGAACACGTAGAAACGTGTTGTCACTGAAAAATACTGTAGTCTGCAGCTGTAATAAAGCTGTTTTAAACAGTGTAGTATACTTTGCATTTGTAAAATGATTTTGATGTGATATGAAAGTCGATGGCTTTATGTTTTTAAAACCTTAACGCAATTGAGAATTGATTCACGTTTAGATGGAGTATAGGCCTGTTTTGGCTGCCAGAGCCAGTCTACCTCTGAAAATAACACACAAGGTCCTTGGACGTTAAGAAGTAACAGTAAGCTCCTTAACAGTACATCTTTGGCTAAAGATCTCCTGAGCCTGTTTGCCACAAATCTTATTTTCTGTATTTCTCCAAAAACTCCATTCATTTCCCCATCGGCTTTGTCCATGGAACCATGGCGGAGTAAGTGCCTAAGGAGTAATTTAAATCCAGGGTGGTTTACATACATAACAACAATAACAGTGTCTTTATTTCCAGCTATGGCTGCTCCCAGAAGTCTCCTGTCTGAAGATCACTTCTTATGCTCTGTCTGAGTGGATGGGTTCACTGACCCAGTCACCATCTCATGTGGACACAACTTCTACAAGACCTGTATCAGCAGATACTGGGATAGCACTGACCTGTTCCAGTGTCCACTCTGTCAGGAGAGATTCCACAGAAGACCTGAGCTACAGGTCAACATTACACTCAGGGAAGTTGCTGAGAAGTTCAAAGCAAGACCCCCTGCCCAAGCTTCAGCCCCATTCCCAGCCCCAGTCCCAGTACCAGCCTAAGCTCCTGTCCCAGCCCCAGTGAGACCTGGAGAAATGGCTTTCAGTTATTGTTGGATGTCCCTGGGGCTATCTGTGTTGTATATGATGTATCTACAGACTCACCAAGATCCAGGAGGGTAGAAACAGGACAAACCACTAGGGCAGTGGGGAGAGAAGATGGTAGACATAGTGATGGAGAGGGACCAATGCATTAGAAACTAGAATAGCAGTAAAAACCAAACATGTTTAAAAATGATATCTTCAGTTGAAGACAATGAATGCAAAAATGCAGCACATGATCCAGGAACCACTAGAGAAGGATAAGGAGGTCAAACACTCAGAAAGTTCAGTGCGACATGTTTTTTCAGGTGTTTTTGTTGTGTATTGTCCCTTGTCCCTGCTGAGTGCCAATCAGAGGCACCATTTTTAGTTTTTGTTGACTCGACCTGAATCGGACCCCCAAACTTTCAATCTCAAGGTGGACAATAACTACAAGGCCACTGAGTTGGTCAGAATGCCATAGATGGTGGTCAAAATGTGTTCAATCAATCCACAATGACTGCTATGTTATTTAGTTGTGTGATTTTGTTCACTATTTCATTCCCCCCAATTCTATAAGAGAACTGCCGACAGAGAGATAGAGATCAGTCCATTAGTGATCTGAAGCTCTTGATTGAGAGAAACTATGCTGAACTCATGGAGAATGAGACGAAGCAGCAGAGGGACGGACCGAAGGTCTCAAGGAGGAGTTGGAGCAGGAAATTACTGAGCTACAGAGGAGATGCACTGAGCAGCTTTCACACACTGAAGACCACCTCCACCTCCTGCAGGTGAGTCTCTCTCTCCCTCTCTGGTCACTTGGTATAAACAGACATTCCTCTCCATGAATAATGTTGTCATTTCTGTGTGTGTCTCTCTCCCTCTCCCAGCCAAAAGTTGTTTTCTCTCTCTCTCTCTCTCGTCTTCCATCCAAGGAATGGTCTGATATCAGTGTTCACAGTGATCGGTCCGTGAGGACAAAGGGGATTCTTGTCTGGGTTAAGTTAATTCAAGGCAGTACAGTTGAAGTCGGAAGTTTACATACACCTTAGCCAAATACATTTAAACTCAGTTTTTCACAATTCCTGACATTTAATCCTAGTAAAAATTCCCTCTTAGGTCAGTTAGGATCACCATTTTATTTTAAGAATGTGAAACGTCAGAATAATAGTAGAGAGAATTATTTATTTCAGCATTTGTTTCTTTCATCACATTCCCAGTGGGTCAAAAGTTTACATACACTCAATTAGTATTTGGTAGCATTGCCTTTAAATTGTTTTACTTGGGTCAAATATTTTGGGTAGCCTTCCGCAAGCTTCCCACATTAAATTGGGTGAATTTTGGCCCGTTTTTCCTGACAGAGCTGGTGTAACTGAGTCAGGTTTGTAGGCCTCCTTGCTCAAACATGCTTTATCAGTTCTGCCCACAAATGTTCTATTGTCATGTATTGTCATATTATGTCTTGTTCCTGTTCTTTCTCTTCACTCCGTTTCCCTCTGCTGGTCGTATTAGGTTACCTTCTCTTCCTCTCCTTCCCCCAGCTGTTCCTCATCTTCTCTAACTACCTCGTTCACTCTTTTCCCACCTGTTCCCTTTTTCCCTCTGATTAGGTCTATATTTCTCTCTCTGTTCCTGCTTCTTTCTTTGTCAGATTCTTGTTTGAGTTTCTCATGCCAGAACCAAACTATCGTCTTGTTTGCTTCACCCTTGTCCCATCCTGTCGGAATCTGCCTGTTCTTCTGATGCTACGTGTGATCAGGTACCTCTGTCCGCTACGACCCGCGCCTACCCAGAGAGACCAGCAGTCTGTCGCCGCAACCCAGCTATTCTCCTCTGCTGCTAAGAAGGGGACTCTTTTGTAAATATCAGAAGGACTTTCTGTTTCATTTGTCACCCTCTCTGAGGGTTGTCTATTTTGCCATTTTTCTACATCTGAAGAGGACCTATGTCTTCCCTGTGTTTTTACATTAAAGGACTCTGTTTTTGTTAAACCGCTTTTGGGTCCTCACTCAAGTTCACAACAGAAGAATCTGACCAAGAATGGACCCAGCGATTTCGGATCCTTTCCACTCAGCCGTCGAGATCCAGGGAGCGATGCTAGGCAGACACGAGCAGGAATTGTCTGTTGCTCGACATGCCGTTGAGATCCTGACCGCCCAAGTCTCCGACCTCACAAGACAGGTTCACCATCTCCGCCTCGATCCACCGGCCACTTCCAGGGCTTCCGAATCTCCGGAGCCCAGAATCAATAACCCGCCGTGTTACTCTGGGGAGGCCACTGAATGCCGCTCGTTCCTCACCCAGTGTGATATTGTGTTTTCTCTCCAGCCCAACACTTACTCCAGGAGCACAGCTCGTATCGCCTACGTCATCTCTCCTTACTGGACGGGCTCGTGAGTGGGGCACGGCTATCTGGGAGGCGAGGGCTGAGTGTACTAACCAGTATCAGGACTTTAAGGAGGAGATGATACGGGTTTTTGATCGTTCTGTTTTTGGGGAGGAAGCTTCCAGGGTCCTGGCTTCCCTATGTCAAGGTAATCAATCCATAACAGATTACTCTATTGAGTTTCGCACTCTTGCTGCCTCCAGTGACTGGAACGAGCCAGCTTTGCTCGCTCGTTTTCTGGAGGGTCTCCGCACTGAGGTAAAGGATGAGATTCTCTCCCGGGAGGTTCCCTCCAGCGTGGATTCCTTGATTGAACTCGCTATTCGCATAGAGCGACGGGTTGATCTTCGTCACCGAGCTCGGGGAAAGGAGCTCGCGTTCTCCGTTGCCCCCCTCTCCGCATCACTACCATCTTCCTCCGCCGGCTCGGGTGCTGAGCCTATGCAGCTGGGGGGTATCCGCATCTCGACTAAGGAGAGGGAATGGAGAATCACCAACCGCCTCTGTCTCTATTGTGGTTCCGCTGGTCATTTTGTCACTTCATGTCCAGTAAAAGCCAGAGCTCATCAGTAAGAGGAGGGCTACTGGTGAGCGCTACTACTCTGGTCTCTCCTTCAAGATCCTGCACTACCTTGTCGGCCCATCTACGCTGGACCGGTTCGTCAGCTTCCTGCAGCGCCTTGATAGACTCTGGGGCGGAGGGCTGCTTTATGGACGAGACCTGGGCTCAGGAACATGACATTCCTCTCAGACAGTTAAAGGAGCCCACGGCCTTGTTCGCTCTGGATGGGAGTCCTCTCCCGGGATTCAGCGTGAAACGCTACCTTTAACCCTCACTGTCTCTGGTAATCATAGCGAAACCATTTCTTTTTTAATTTTTCGTTCACCTTTTACACCTGTTGTTTTGGGTCATCCCTGGCTAGTTTGTCATAATCCTTCTATTAATTGGTCTAGTAATTCTATCCTCTCCTGGAACGTCTCTTGTCATGTGAAATGTTTAATGTCTGCTATCCCTCCTGTTTCCTCTGTCTTTTCTTCACAGGAGGAGCCTGGTGATTTGACGGGGGTGCCGGAGGAATATCACGATCTGCGCACGGTGTTCAGTCGGTCCAGGGCCACCTCTCTTCCTCCGCACCGGTCGTATGATTGTAGTATTGATCTCCTTCCAGGAACCACCCCCCGGGGTAGACTATACTCTCTGTCGGCTCCCGAACGTAAGGCTCTCGAAGATTATTTGTCTGTAGCTCTCGACGCCGGTACCATAGTCCCCTCCTCCTCTCCCGCCGGAGCGGGGGGTTTTTTTGTTAAGAAGAAGGACGGGTCCCTGCGCCCCTGCATAGATTATCGAGGGCTGAATGACATAACAGTTAAGAATCGTTATCCGCTTCCTCTTATGTCTTCAGCCTTCGAGATCCTGCAGGGAGCCAGGTTTTTCACTAAGTTGGACCTTCGTAACGCTTACCATCTCGTGCGCGTCAGGGAGGGGGACGAGTGGAAAACGGCGTTTAACACTCCGTTAGGGCACTTTGAATACCGGGTTCTTCCTTTCGGCCTCGCAAACGCTCCAGCTGTCTTTCAGGCATTAGTAAATGACGTCCTGAGAGACATGCTGAACATCTTTGTTTTCGTCTACCTTGACGATATCCTGATTTTTTTCACCGTCACTCCAGATTCATGTTCAGCACATTCGACGTGTCCTCCAGCGCCTTTTAGAGAATTGTCTTTATGTGAAGGCTGAGAAGTGCACTTTTCATGCCTCCTCCGTCACATTTCTCGGTTCTGTTATTTCCGCTGAAGGCATTAAGATGGATCCCGCTAAGGTCCAAGCTGTCATTGATTGGCCCGTTCCTAAGTCACGCGTCGAGCTGCAGCGCTTTCTCGGCTTCGCGAATTTCTATCGTCGTTTCATCCGTAATTTCGGTCAGGTGGCAGCTCCCCTCACAGCCCTTACTTCTGTCAAGACGTGCTTTAAGTGGTCCGATTCCGCCCAGGGAGCTTTTGATCTTCTCAAGAATCGCTTTACATCCGCACCTATCCTTGTTACACCTGACGTCTCTAGACAGTTCGTTGTCGAGGTTGACGCGTCAGAGGTGGGCGTGGGAGCCATTCTTTCTCAGCTCTCCCTCTCTGACGACAAGGTCCACCCTTGCGCGTATTTTTCTCATCGCCTGTCGCCGTCGGAACGTAACTATGATGTGGGAAACCGCGAACTGCTCGCCATCCGCTTAGCCCTAGGCGAATGGCGACAGTGGTTGGAGGGGGCGACCGTTCCTTTTGTCGTTTGGACTGACCATAGGAACCTTGAGTACATCCGTTCTGCCAAACGACTTAATGCGCGTCAGGCTCGTTGGGCGCTGTTTTTCGCTCGTTTCGAGTTCGTAATTTCTTATCGTCCGGGCTCTAAGAACACCAAGCCTGATGCTTTATCTCATCTCTTCAGTTCTTCAGTAGTCTCCACCGACCCCGAGGGGATTCTCCCTGAGGGGCGTGTTGTCGGGTTGACTGTCTGGGGAATTGAGAGGCAGGTAAAGCAAGCACTCACTCACACTCCGTCGCGCGCGCTTGTCCTAGGAACCTTCTTTTCGTTCCCGTTCCTACTCGTCTGGCCGTTCTTCAGTGGGCTCACTCTGCCAAGTTAGCCGGCCACCCCGGCGTTCGGGGTACGCTTGCTTCCATTCGCCAGCGTTTTTGGTGGCCCACTCGGGAGCGTGACACGCGTCGTTTCGTGGCTGCTTGTTCGGTCTGCGCGCAGACTAAGTCCGGTAACTCCCCTCCTGCCGGCCGTCTCAGACCGCTTCCCATTCCCTCTCGACCGTGGTCTCACATCGCCTTAGATTTTATCACCGGACTGCCTTCGTCAGCGGGGAAGACTGTTATTCTTACGGTTGTCGATAGGTTCTCTAAGGCGGCTCATTTTATTCCCCTCGCTAAGCTCCCTTCTGCTAAAGAAACGGCACAAATCATCGTCGAGAATGTTTTCAGAATTCATGGCCTTCCGTCAGACGTCGTTTCGGACAGGGGTCCGCAATTCACGTCTCAATTTTGGAGGGAGTTTTGCCGTTTGATTGGAGCTTCCGTCAGTCTCTCTTCCGGCTTTCACCCTCAGTCTAACGGTCAAGCAGAACGGGCCAATCAGACTATTGGTCGCATCTTACGCAGTCTTTCTTTTCGTAACCCTGCGTCTTGGTCAGAACAGCTCCCCTGGGCAGAATACGCCCACAACTCGCTTCCTTCGTCTGCGACCGGTCTATCTCCTTTTCAGAGTAGCCTCGGGTACCAGCCTCCGCTGTTCTCGTCTCAGCTCGCCGAGTCCTGCGTCCCCTCCGCTCAGGCTTTTGTCCAACGTTGTGAGCGCACCTGGAAGAGGGTCAGGTCTGCACTTTGCCGTTATAGGGCGCAGACTGTGAGAGACGCTAATAAGCGTAGAACTAAGAGTCCTAGATATTGCCGCGGTCAGAGAGTATGGCTCTCCACTCAAAACCTTCCCCTTAAGACAGCTTCTCGCAAGTTGACCCCGCGGTTCATTGGTCCGTTCCGTATTTCTCAGATCATTAATCCTGTTGCAGTGCGACTTCTTCTCCCGCGATATCTTCGTCGCGTCCACCCGGTCTTCCATGTCTCCTGTGTTAAGCCCGTTCTTCGCGCCCCCGCTCGTCTTCCCCCCCCCCATCCTTGTCGAGGGGCGCACCTATCTACAGGGACCGTAAGATTTTGGACATGCGTCCTCGGGGCCGTGGTCATCAGTACCTAGTAGATTGGGAGGGGTACGGTCCTGAGGAAAGGAGTTGGGTTCCCTCTCGGGACGTGCTGGACCGTTCGCTGATCGATGATTTCCTCCGTTGCCGCCAGGTTTCCTCCTCGAGTGCGCCAGGAGGCGCTCGGTGAGTGGGGGGGTACTGTCATGTATTGTCATATTATGTCTTGTTCCTGTTCTTTCTCTTCACTCCGTTTCCCTCTGCTGGTCGTATTAGGTTACCTTCTCTTCCTCTCCTTCCCCCAGCTGTTCCTCATCTTCTCTAACTACCTCGTTCACTCTTTTCCCACCTGTTTCCTTTTTCCCTCTGATTAGGTCTCTATTTCTCTCTCTGTTCCTGCTTCTTTCTTTGTCAGATTCTTGTTTGAGTTTCTCATGCCAGAACCAAACTATCGTCTTGTTTGCTTCACCCTTGTCCCATCCTGTCGGAATCTGCCTGTTCTTCTGATGCTACGTGTGATCAGGTACCTCTGTCCGCTACGACCCGCGCCTACCCAGAGAGACCAGCAGTCTGTCGCCGCAACCCAGCTATTCTCCTCTGCTGCTAAGAAGGGGACTCTTTTGTAAATATCAGAAGGACTTTCTGTTTCATTTGTCGCCCTCTCTGAGGGTTGTCTATTTTGCCATTTTTCTACATCTGAAGAGGATCTATGTCTTCCCTGTGTTTTTACATTAAAGGACTCTGTTTTTGTTAAACCGCTTTTGGGTCCTCACTCAAGTTCACAACACTATGGGATTGAGGTCAGGGCTTTGTGATGGCCACTCCAATACCTTGACTTTGTTGTCCTTAAGCCATTTTGCCACAACTTTGGAAGTATGCTTGGGGTCATAGTCCATTTGGAAGACCCATTTGCGACCAAGCTTTAACTTCCTGACTGATGTCTTGAGATGTTGCTTCAATATATCCACATAATTTCCCTGCCTCATGCCATCTATTTTGTGAAGTGCACCAGTCCCTCCTGCAGCAAAGCACCCCCACAACATGATACTGCCACCCCTGTGCTTCACGGTTGGGATGGTGTTCTTCGGCTTGCAAGCATACCCCTTTTTCCTCCAAACATAACGATGGTCATTATGGTCAAAAGGTTCTATTTTTGTTTCATCAGACCAGATGACATTTCTCCAAAAAGTATGATCTTTGTCCCCATGTGCAGTTGCAAACCGTAGTCTGTTTTTTTCTGGTGGTTTTGGAGCAGTGGCTTCTTCCTTGCTGAGCGGCCTTTCAGGTTATGTCGATATAGGACTTGTTTTACTGTGGATATAGATGCTTTTGTACCTGTTTCCTCAAGCATCTTCTAAAGGTCCTTTGCTGTTGTTCTGGGATTGATTTGCACTTTTCGCACAAAAATACGTTCATCTCTAGGAGACAGAACGCGTCTCCTACCTGAGCGGTATGACTGCTGCGTGGTCCCATGGTGTTTATACTTGCATACTATTGTTTGTACAGATGAACGTGGTACCTTCAGGCGTTTGGAAATTGCTACCAAGGATGAATCAGACTTGTGGAGGTCTACAATTTTCTTAGCTGATTTATTTTGATTTTCTCATGATGTCAAGCAAAGAGGCAGTGAGTTTGAAGGTAGGCCTTGAAATACATCCACAGGTAGACCTCCAATTTACTCAAATTATGTCATTTAGCCTATCAGAAGCTTCTAAAGCCATGACATCATTTTCTGAAATTGTCCAAGTTGTTTAAAGGCACAGTCAACTTAGTGTATGTAAACTTCTGACCCACTGGAATTGTGATACAGTAAATTATAAGTGAAATAATCTGTCTGTAAACAATTGTTGCAAAAATGACTTTTGTCATGCATAAAGTAGATGTCCTAGCCGACTTGCCAAAACTATAGTTTGTTAACAAGAAGTTTGTGGAGTGGTTGAAAAACGAGTTTTAATGACTCCAACCTAAGTGTATGTGAACTTCCGACTTCATCTGTATCTAGTGTTGGTAAGGTTACTTTCATAACATAATACTTTTTTTGTTCATTTAAAGTTGATCATCAGACTAGAATGGTATCTTTTGTGTCCACAGAACTGAGGGGGATGCAGCAGTCTGAAGGTACAGTATGTTCTGGTCACAAAAGTTCACATTTCTATACACACTCTCTTCAACATTTCTATACACACTCTCTTCAACATTTCTATTTCAATACACACACACTCATTTCTTATTCTACAGTGGATGAGACTAGACCCCGACACAGAAAATTATTATCGCATCCTGTCAGGTGATGGGAAACAACTGAAAGGTGGAGACACCAGACATAATCTTCTTGACAACCCAAAGAGGTTTGATCAGTATGCCTGTGTCCAGGGAAAAGAAGGCTTTTCCTCAAGGAGATTCTACTGTGAGGTACAGGTTAAAGAGAAGACTGGCTGGTCGGTGGGAGTGGCCCGGGAGTCTGTCAAACGGAAAGGAATGTATTTTTTACTGTTGATTTATTTCTTTACTTATCTATTGTTCACCTAATACCTTTTTCTTAAATTAAAAATGTCACTGTTGGTTAGAGCCTGCAAGTAAGCATTTCACCTGTTGTATTCGGCGCACGTGACAAATAAACTATGCTTTGATTTGAACACTGAGCCCTGACAATGGATTCTGGTCTGTGTGGCTGTGTCATGAAGAGTACAAAGCTTTTTATGGCCCCAGTGTCCCTGTCTATCTCAATCAGAAACCCCCAGAAGATGGGGGTGTTTGTGCATTATGAGGAGGGTCGGGTCTCCTTCTATGATGTAAAGGCCAGGTCTCATATCTACTCTTTCACTGGCTTTACATTCACTGAGAAACTCTATCTATACTTGAACCCCTCCCTTTATGATGGTGGTAAGAACTGAGCCCCATTGGTGATCACTTCTGTGAAACAGTTTAGAATTGCCACGCTGGGTTCCACTCAAATCAGCTAAAAACAAGCAGAAGCGTCTCGTGGGCACGTGATCACCAAAACTGGACAATTGAGGATTGGAATAACATTGCCTGGAAAATGACAGAAAGTTCAGTTTACTTAAGTGGACTGCACAGTCCCCAGACCTCAACCCAATAGAGCATATTTCGGATGAGATGGAACAGGCTGTTCGCAGCATGAATGGTACTGCCGTCCAATCTGCAGCAACTGCATGATGCCATCGCATCAGCATAGACCAACATCCCTGTGGAACATTTCCGACACCTCGTAGAATGCCCCAAATAATTCAGGCTGTTCTGGAGGCAAAGGGGGTTTCGACCCAGTATTTGATGTATATGCCTAAGGATGACTCCCATTATAAACTGCTATATAATTACTGTATATGATTTCTCCCATTATAAACTACTATATAACTACTGTATATAATGTCTCCCATTAGAAACTATATAACTACTGTATATCATTTCTTACATTAGAAACTACTATATAACTACTGTATATAATGTCTCCCATTAGAAACTATATAACTACTGTATATCATTTCTTACATTATAAACTACTATATAACTACTGTATATAATGTCTTCCATTATAAACTACTATATAATTATTGTATACAATGTATCCTATTATAAACTACTATATAACTACTGTATGTGATATCTCCCATTATAAACTACTATATAACTACTGTATATGATGTATCCCATTATAAACTACCATATAACTACTGTATATAATGTCTCCCATTATAAACTACTATATAACTACTGTATATGATGTGATGTCTCCCATTTTGAAGTCTGCATCCTTATTCAGTTTGATGTAACATGTTGTGTTGTGAAAGTCCTGCAATTTCTCCATAAATGGAAACTGAGATTAGATTTTTTCCCCCCTTTAGTTCATCAATGCATTGGAGTGATGCTCAGATGCTGGCCAAACACCATCAGAGCCCTATACATACTAATCTATTAATCAATGAGGAATTGAATAGCAGTTAGTCAAGGAACGTTTGCTCTGACAGACAAATCTGATCCATCGATGGAGATCATAATCTGAGATTATAATCTGAGATCATAATCTGATTTATCATTTTTGTTCTCCTAAATACCTGTAACGGCTCAGTTTATTGGGAGTTGATCTTGTGAAACTATCAAGGTACAGGAGAAGACCCAGATGCAGACAGTTTTGAAGTAACAAAAGTTTATTACAAAAACAGTGGGGCAGGCAAACGTCAGGTCAAGGGCAGGCAGAGGTCAGTAATCCAGAGCAGATTCTGAAAGGTACAGAACGTCAGGCAGGGTCAGGGCAGGCAGAGGTCAGTAATCCAGGGTAGTGTGACAAGGTACAGATTGGTAGGCAGGGTCAGAGTCAGGGCAGGCAAAATGGTCAAAACTGGGAAACTAGAAAACAGGAACTAGAGAAAGATGGGAGCACTGGAAAAATGCTAGTAGGCTGGAAACAGGAGACAAAGGGCTGTGAGACATAGGTTTAATCCTAGACACATGAAAAGTGGGATGTATACGGAGGGTACAGGGCAACAGAAGACGGCAACAGAAGACGAACAGCAGAGGGGCTAATAATCTTGATTACTTTCTTATCATTCTCTCTGGCACCAAAAGTTTAAAAAGGGTTGATAGGGGACAGAATGCGGTCGGATCATCACATAATTGGCATATGTATTACTCTTACAGAATTTCCACATGGGTGAGGATATTGGACATTTTATCAAAGCCTACTGGATGATAACTTGTTTATAACTAGGACAGAAGAATTTATATCTGACCTTTTCCGACATAACATAGGTACAGCAGATCCTATTATTTTATAGGACACTTTTAAATGTGCCTTTAGAGGCCATGCAATTTAGTACTCATCTATAAAACAAAAGCAATTTAGATCAAAAGAGTCCATATTAACAAAGAAAATTGAAGGACTAACCGTACAGTTAGATAGCAATACAAACTGTACCATAGAGGCACAGAATAAGTTAGAGGAAAAACAAAAAGAAATGGAGGAACTTATTCAAGAAAGATCCGGTGTAATATATTATGAGAAATGAAGCGAACTGGATGGAATATGGGGAAAGATGTACCAAATTATTTTTCAATCTTCAACATAGAAATGCTACCAAAAAAAATGTATTGAAACTTGTTACAAATGATGGAGTCACGCATGATTCACCGAATGATATTTTGAAAGAGGAAGTAAAGTACTTTAAGAATATGTTTTTGTTTCAGTCTCCATCTCCACTAACTGAAGGTAATTGTATGGATTTTTTCCTATTAATAATGTAAAATTAACATCTGTACAGAAAGACTCATGTGAAGACCAAATTACAGAGGAACTTCTTGATGCAAATCAAGCCTTTAAGGATGGGAAAACTCCAGGGCTGGATGGCATACCAGTGGAAGTATACAAAACCTTTTTTGATATACTCAGAGGACCATCATTAGCTTTTTTTAACCACTCCTATATAAACGGTAGATTGTCGGACACGCAACAAGAAGGTCTAATTTCATTATTAATGAAACAGGATCCAAGTGGTATATACTGTATAAAGATCCAGTCCACTTAAAAAATGTGAGGCCTCTTACACATCAGTGCTGTGATGCGCCAAGCTAAATGCTAGAATAGAATTAGAATTAGAATTAGAATTAAAAAGGTACTGTCAGATATTGTTCATCCTAATAAAACAGTTTTTTTTTCACATGTACGATACATTGGAGATAATATAAGACAAGTACCGAAACAATAGAACACTATGAAATATCGGGGGACACCAGGCCTGGTTTTCATAGCTGATCTTGAAAAGGCTTTTGATAAAATATGACTGGAGTTTATATATAAATGCCTAGAATATTTCAATTTTAGAGAATCTCTTATAAAATGGGTTAAAGTTATGTATAGTAAACCTAGGCATAAAATAGTAAATAATGGAAACATCTCAGAAAGTTTTAAACTATCTAGAGGAGTAAAACAAGGTTGTCCAATATCAGCATATCTATTTATTATTGCCATCGAAATGTTAGCTGTTAAAATGAGATCCAACAATAATATTAAGGGATTAGAAATCCATGGCTTAAAAACAAAAGTGTCATTGAACGCTGATGATTCATGTTTTCTTTTAAAACCACAATTAGAATCCCTCCACAACTGTCACACCCTGACCATAGTTTGCTTTGTATGTTTCTATGTTTTGTTTGGTCAGGGTGTGATCTGAGTGGGCATTCTATGTTACATGTCTAGTTTGTCTATTTCTATGTTTGGCCTGATATGGTTCTCAATCAGAGGCAGGTGTTAGTCATTGTCTCTGATTGGGAACCATATTTAGGTAGCCTGTTTGGTGTTGGGTTTTGTGGGTGATTGTTCCTGTCTCTGTGTTTGCTCCAGATAGGTCTGTTTTGGGTTTGCACGTTTTTGTTCATGTGAAGTGCTTTGTTAAACATGAATCAAAATAACCACGCTGCGCTTTGGTCTGCCTCTCCTTCACCTCAAGAAAACCGTTACAACAGCCTCATAGAGGATCTAGATACTTTTGCTAACCTCTCTGGATTAAAACGAAATTATGATAAGTGTACTATATTACATATTGGATCATTAAAAAATGTAACTTTTACATTACCGTGTAGTTAACTAATTAAATGGTCTGATGGGGATGTGGACATACTCGGTATACAAATCCTGAAAGAAAGAAATGACCTCACTCCAATGCATTTTTATAGAAAGTTAGCAAAAATAGATAAGATCTTGCTACCATGGAAAGGAAAATACCTGTCTATTTGTGGAATAATCACCCTGATTAACTCTTTAGTCATATCACAGTTTACCTATTTGCTTATGGTTTTGCTTACACCTAACGACCAGCTTTTTAAATTATATGAACAAAAAATATATTTTATTTGGAATTGCAAGTCAAACAAAATTAAAAGGGCCTATTTATATAACAAATATTAATTTGGAGGGCAGAAATGATCAAATATTAAAGTATTAGACCTCTCACTAAAGGTATCAGTCATACAAAGGTTATACTTAAATCCAAAATGGTTCTCTGGTAAATTGGTTGGTGTCACGTCCTGACCTTAGTTCCTTTTTTATGTCTCTGTTTTAGTTTGGTCAGGGCGTGAGTTGGGGTGGGCATTCTATGTTTTTCTTCTAGGTTTTGTATTTCTGTGTTTGGCCTAGTATGGTTCCCAATCAGAGGCAGCTGTCGATCATTGTTTCTGATTGAGAACCATACTTAGGTAGCCTGTTTTGCCACTATTATATTGTGGGTAGTTATTTTCTGGTTAGTGTGATTCACCTGACAGGACTGTGTCGTTTCTTTCATTCACTTTGTTATTTTGTTTTGTGTGTTCAGTTCTAATAAATTAACATGGACACTTACCACGCTGCATATGGTCCGATCCTTCCTACTCCTCCTCAGACGAAGAGGAGAAACGTTGCAGTAGGAATGTTCAAGAATGGCCTTTTTCGCTTTATTCAGATTACAACTGCTCACTTTCGGTTGTTTGAAAACAAAATCATCTCCAAAATATAATTATTTTTTAAACAAGCCTTAGAAAGTTGGTTGCAATTTCAGTTTAAACCACCTGAAAAGACAGAACAAATATTATGGTAAAACTCAAACATACTAACTGATTTTTAAAAAAGTGTTTTTTTTTGATAATTCAAGTTTTGTAAATTATACCATAAATAGGACTGGCAGAGTTATGTCACACATGCAGCTAACACAGACATATGAAAATGTCTGCTCTACCCAAAATTACAACCAATTGCAGCATTACCACAAAATTGGAAGAGGCAAGTAGAAGGCAAGGAAAGGAAGGAACTTGTTTGTCGGCCCTACATTAAAGAACATAAATGGTTACAGAAAATTGTGATAAACAAAAATATATACCAATTTCATTTTGGGACAAAAAGATTGACAGCCGTGCCATGTAAATTGCAAAATATTTGGGAAGAGATTTTCGATGTACCCATTCCATGGCACATGGTTTATGAATTGATACGCAAAACAATGCCGGATTCAAAACTTCTAATTTTCAATTTAAATTATTATACGTAATTCTTGCAACCAATAGAAAGTTTTATGGGGGGATACAATCTTCCCAGCTCTGCAGATTTTGCTGTGAGGAGACAAAGTCATTAGATAATTTATTTTGGTACTGTCCATACAGTATGTAGCTCGTTTTTGGTCACAGGTCCAGGAATGGCTGAAGAAGTGCAACATTCGCCTAGAACTAACACTGCAGATAGCAATACTGGGTGATTTCAAAAGTCATAGTCAATCAATCAATAATATAATAATTATTTTAGCAAAAATGTTTGTCTTTAATTTACAATCTGTAGAAGATATGAAAATAGAAAGGTTCAGTACTTTTGTGAAGCATCACAGCACAGTTGAAAAATATATGGCAAATAGAAATCCAAAATGGATGGTGTTAAGAGATAGATGGGAGGGGTTGAATGTAGTTGAAGGGACTAATAACAAGATAACCAATGTAAAACATACAGGGTCTGTAAAATGTATATAGGTTCAGAAATGTTGTGAAATAGCACAGTTACGAATACAAATCAAACTGGATGGACATCAGAAATAGAGGAAGGACTAAAAACAAACTAAATATAACTATTGTAAAAATAGATTGTGTCTGTAAAATGTGTATAATATGTATAAACTGAAGGTAGAAGCCTAAGTGTCATTGTTTACTAGTTTACTCCAATTGGGGGAGGGGTGGTAGGGTATGCGGGGAATAATAACAAATAAAACGGGGGGAATGTTTGCAGGACTCCACGCGGAGGGGCAGATCTCGAGTGGACAGCCTCTGCCCGAGACAATACCCGGGGAGCCTGGGTCCGGTGGCAGTCCACTTGTTGCAGATACTTGGAGGTAGTCTTGAGAAGAGCCGACCGGGCTCTCTTCCAGGAACGGTGACAGCAGCAGACAAACATCTGGGCTGAGGTTATGCCGACCTCTTCCTCTTGCTTCTGGAAGAGCAGGGGCTGATAACCCAGGGACTCCTTGAAAGGCGAGATTCCGGTGGCAGAGCAGGGGAGGGTGTTGCAGGCATATTCAACCCACACGAGTTGCTGGCTCCAGGTGATGGGGTTGGCGGAGACAAGGCAGCGAAAAGTCATCTCCAGGTCTTGATTGGCTTGCACCGACTGGCTATTGGACTGAGGGTGGAACCCAGAGAGATTTTGACTGGTTTCCCAACAGCAGGATGGCCCAGAAAGGGGTGCAAGTAAGGGGAGATGAAAAGTTATCTGTATGGCCCACCAGAGTACTCGCCCCTACTCGCCCCTACCTGGTCTTTTTGTGGACAGGAGGACATGAAATGACCAGTAGTCAATACAGGCAACTCTTCAGTGTGAAGCTGGTGGAGACATTAGGCTGGGGACATCCTAGCTCTGCCTAGTTGCATCGGCTTGGGAAGAGGTGAATCAGCAGACTTTGGAGACTCTTGGGGAAACTCGGGTAGCCTCGGGTTCTCTCGGCCACGGAGACGTCAGGGACTTCAGGGATGCCTCGGCTGCAAGGTGGAATCCTTGGGTGAGCGAGTGGAATCGGACTTCCTCTCCTTCCTACGTTCTCGTAGCCGCCCATCTGTCCAGATGGTTAAGGCAATGAGCGAGTTGAGATCCGTCGGTAGTTCCCGGGCTGCTAGCTCATCCTTAACTTCCTCCGATAATCCATGCAGAAACGTGTCAAACAGTGATTCCAGGTTCCAGGCAATCTCAGCTGCCAATGTGCGGAAATCCACCGCATAGTCTGCCACACTGCGGGTGTCTTGCCGAAGCTGGATTAACTTCCGGGCAGCCTCTCTCCCGAACAATAGAGAATTGAAAACCTTCTTCACCTCTGTCCCAATCTCCTCCAGACAGGAGCAGCCCAGGCAAGAGCCCTCCCAGACATCAGCATCAGCATGATGAGGTACGCTATCTTCGAGCAGTCTGAGGGGAAGGAGGAGGGCTGCAGCTTGATGATGAGAGAACACTGCGCGAGAAATGCATGATAGGTTCCTGACTCTCCAGCGAAGCATTCCAGGGGAGGTCAGTAGGGTCCCCGGGAAACCAGGGTGGCCGGTGAGGCCACGCTGCTAACAGCAGCCGGGTTACAAAAACAGGGGGCAGTCAAACGACAAGTCAAGGGCAGGCAGAGGTACGCCATCCAGAGCAGAGTCCGGAAGGTACAGAACGGCAGGCTATCTCAGGGTCAGGGCAGCCAGAATGGTTAAAACTAGGAAAATTGGTAGGCTTTTTTTTTTTTGGGGGGGGTCGGGGGGGCCGTCAATGTAAATTGTCTGTGGCGATTTTTATGAGTTGTTCAGCAGTCTAATGGCTTGGGGGTGGAAGCTGTTGAGGAGCCTTTTGGTCCTAGACTTACGGTAGCAGAGAAAACAGTCTATAACTTGGGTGACTGGAGTCTCTGACCATTTTATGGGCTTTCCTCTGACACCGCCTATTATATAGGTCTTGGATGGCAGGAAGGTTGTCCCCAGTGATGTACTGGGCCATTCGCACTACCTTCTGTAGCGCCTTACTGTCAGATGCCGGGCAGTTGCCTTACCAGGCGGTGATGCAACCAGTCAGGATGCTCTTGATGGTGCAGCTGTAGAACCTTTTGAGGATCTGGGGACCCATGCCAAATCTTCTTAGTCTCCTGAGGTTGAAAAGGTTTTGTCATGCCCTCTTCACGACTGTCTTGGTATGTTTGGACAATGATAGTTCGTTGGTGATGTAGACACAGGCAGGTTACCTTCGCTTCCTTGGGCACAGGGACTATGTTGGTCTTCTTGAAACGTAAGTATTACAGACTCGGTCAGGGAGAGGTTGAAAATGTCAGTGAAGACACTTGACAGTTGGTCCGCGCATGTTTTGAGTACACGTCCTGGTAATCCGTTTAGCCCAGCGGCTTTGTGTTGACCTGTTTATAGGTTTCGTTCACATCGGCTACCGAGAGTGTTACTTGGATTACATTTTAAGAACTCAATGGGAAAATGTCTGCCTCCTTAAAATGTATCAAGGTTTCTTTTTAAGGATTTATCCTGAAGAATGTTAAAAGGCTATACTGACATTGGTGCATGCAAATAGGAAGGCATTAAAATCAGGATGGTTAATCGACTCAGAGCCCTCCCACACTGATCGGCTAAGGCTGCCTTTGTAAGGGTGGTGGATCTAAACACAGTTAAACACTTGAGTTTTACCTTAAGACTGGAGAACCTGTCTTTGTATCAAACACGTTTTGAAGTAGCCTCGGGCTATGGGTCTTTAAATGAGCTCTTGCTTAGCAGGTTACTGCTGCTGTCCCTATAGATAAGCTGATCCATTCAGGTCCATGCAAAGTGTAACCTATGGAACAGTATTTTTTAATCTTGGTTACACAGCCTGCAATTACCATGGTATTACATCTATGGATTCTATGTGAACATGGTGATTACATAATCATTACCTATTCATTACTTTTTTCTTTGGGATTCATTGAAACAAGCACTGCATATTGCCTGGTAGCAGGCAGTTAGACTACTAATTGTGATGAATTCTTCAGAGTACCAAACAATATATCATATTACCACATTACTCAGGAAATACCAGAAATAGGATTAAATAAGTATTAATTCAATCACACATTTTGTTGGGAGACCTGTGGTCTGGATTTACATAAAATATTGGATTATGATAAGGATGGGAGTGGATAAAGATGGGAGGGGAATATCGGACTCCATATCGTGTCAATATCCAATGAAAATGTCTAGGAGATGTCAAGCCAGCAAAAATCTTGGGAGGTGTGTCTTGGGAGGTGTGTCTTGGGCTTCCAAGCAATTAGGATCATGATTTGCAAGCACAGGCATCATGCCCATAGGGGTCACGTACCCCTTCAGATAGTGTAAAAAAAACATCTAGTCATTTTATGAAGTTGGCTTTAGCTAGCCCAGAAATGTTTCCACTTTTCCAAACTCATAACTAGCTACCAATAAGTCATTTGAGGCTGTCAATGAAGTTAGAGTAGCTAGCTTGTCTAACTATCTTAGCTGGCATGCCTGCTGGGAAGGTTGGTAGACTTAAGAAAAGCATGCAATTACTAAATGTACTGAATAAGACTCACATTCCTTAAAATCTTTTACCCCAGTTTTAGCAGCTGCAGAGAAGCATATTTATTTTCTTGAAAAACAAAAAAACACCAGTTAGGAGGATCCAGACAGCTCAAGAGCTATGCTTAGATATGCAGACATAGAAGTAAGCATAATGATTATTACTATAGGAAAAGGGTGTTTCAGGTGTTTGAAAAATGCAAAATGATCTTACTGACCAACCCCCAGCCCGTGTGCAAGAGCTACCAGACAGCTAAAGAATACTTGGCTGAGATACTGATACAGATTTCACATATGTCACAAGTACATGCTATAAAACTTTCCATTTCATTTTACATCAAAGACATTGGGGATATCACCCAATAGGATCATTCTGTGAGGACTGTGTGATGAGCATGATCAGTTCTGCCTTTTTGTGTTTCACTGAAGGGATTACTCCTCTAGTTTCCTGATGTAATGTGTTGCACCTGAAAAAAACTTACATTCAAATGTACTTTTACAAAGATGCACAACACAGGGCATTTATTTTCTAAAATGACTCTGTTATAGAGGGTCAACAAATATTCATATACTTGATATAACAACCTTGTCCGAGGATGACCTGACAGTCTACCAGTTTTAAAGTGCCTTGCCTCTACTGAGTAATCACTCCTTTGTTCTTTCATAACTGCAGTATCCTTATAGTTGTATGGTGTCCATGGTTGGGAACATTCCTTTAAAACGTAAACTGTTAGCAGAATAGAGGCCAAACATATACAGTCTGAACGACAGAGAGAGAGAGAGAGACTTATATGCCAGTACTGGAGGAGGTTTCGTCTCTACGTAGTCAACAGCTCTTTTTCGTCTCCGAAACCAATTTTCAGAGCGAGAAAGAGTTGCCAGAGCCAGGCTTTCTCTTGGGTGCTGACACTACCCCACTCACTCACACAGAGGTGAGATACCTGCCTGTCTGACATGCTGTCGCCTAGCAACCTATTGTCTGGGCTGCACTGCTGACAGTTATCAAGGCCCAGCTCAGAGCTCATCAAGGCCCAGCTCAGAGCTCATCTAGGCCCACATTGAGACTACATGCTGCCCCCACTGTAGAAATTGGAGGGAAGTGTTTCTGTTTTGGGGAGCTGAAAGAGAAAAGCTCGAAAGAGAATCTCTCTCTAGTCTCCCAATTCGTCAGAGCAGAAGATAGACAGTAATGATTTACATCAATCAGTTTTCATAATGAATATTGAATCTATAAACACAATTTGCCAAAATAGTCACATAGAGAATGTCATTCTCATTCAGTATATTATTGCTGTATCAGAGGTTAATTTACGTACAGTGGCAAGAAAAAGTATGTAAACCCTTTGGAATTACCTGGATTTCTTCATAAATTGGTCATAAAATTAGATCTGATCTTCATCTAAGTCACAACAATAGACAAACACTGTCTGCTTAAACTAATAACACACAAATAATTACACATTTTCATGTCTTTATTTAACACATCTTCAGCTGACACTGGGATTCTTCTTAACCTCATTGAGCATTCTGCGCTGTGCTCTTGCAGTCATCTTTGCAGGACGGCCACTCCTAGGGAGAGTAGCAACAGTGCTGAACTTTCTCCATTTATAGACAATTTGTCTTACCGTGGACTGATGAACATCAACATTTTAGAGATACTTTTGTAACCCTTTCCAGCTTTATGCAAGTCAACCATTCGTAATCTTAGGTCTTCTGAGATCTCTTTTGTTTGAGACATGGTTCACATCAGCCAATGCTTTATGTGAATAGCAAACTCAAATTTTGTGAATGTTTTTATAGGGCAGGGCAGCTCTTAACCAATATCTCCGATATCATCTCATTGATTGGACTCCAGGTTAGCTGACTCCTGACTCCAATTAGCTTTTGGGAGAAGTCATTAGCCTAGGGGTTCACATACTTTTCCCAACCTACTCTGTGAATGTTTAAATGATGTTTTCAATGTAGAAAAGAAAAGAAAATACAATACTTGGTGTGTTATTAGTTTTATCACACTGTGTTTGTCTATTGTTGTTTCTTAGATGAAGATCAGATCCAATTTTATGACCAATTTATGCAGAAATCCAGGTCATTCCAAAGGTTTCACATACTTTTTCTTGTCACTGTATATAGACTGAGTGTACAAAACATTAAGAACATCATCCAAATATCGAGTTAAACCTGGATACCCCTGGTCAGTCTATGTCATGGAAAGAGCATGTTCTTAATGTTTTGTATACTCCGTGTACATCAGTATATTTACACTCATACACATCAACTGCTTGGCGGCTTGACATGTCAGACATTTTCATTAGATATTGACATTTTATCCCAACCCCAAGTGCCACTGTGAGAGGGTATAAACCTTGAAGCTGTCTCTCAGAACCGCTGAGCCTCTACAGAAGGACCGTTGAGAACAGAGGAGCTGTCTTTCAGCAACACCCTCCAGCCTTTCAGGACCATGGACAGCTCCTGGTCACTCCAGCCCTGCAGCTGAAGGCACTACAGAGCAGGAGGAAAGCTGTTCTTCAGCACCACCCCAAGCCATTCAGGACGTTGGACAGCTCATGCTGAAGCCACTCTACAATCACACAGCTGTCAGGGGCTTGAGCTATCAGCCTAGCAGGGCTAAAAAAGCTTCCTCTCAACCACGCAGCACTCTAAGAAGCTCGGAAACTAACAACCGAAAAGCTGCTCTCTATTTGAGTCTCCCTCTGGTGCCTGTTCAGACGGCTTCCTGTCTAGCCTGCCTGCCCTAATCGACCAAATGCCTGGATGACCACTCACACATTCTGAAAGCCCTTTGTTGTTAGGGAACTCTACTTTTTTTTAAAACTTGAGACCATTATTCAATTGAGTACCTATGGCAGTGGGACAGTGTTTCCCAACCCCTCTTCTGGGGACCACCAGAAAGCCAATTCTGAGTCCCAAATGGCACCCTATACCCTATAGGGCCTTATGGGCCCTGGTCAAATATAGTGCACTATATAGGGAATAGGATCCCATTTGGGATTGCTCCCCATATTTGTGTTATAGCCCTGCACTGACACACAACTAATCCACAAATTACCTAGCCATTGAGTAGTTGAATCAGATTTGCCAATACAGGGAGATAACTCAAATAGGTGTTAGGCCTATATTTCTAGTCTTGTCTCACTGGCTCTTGGTCAAATAAGTAGAATTTGTAAACAACTTAAATGCTTGATATAGTTTGGCTTGGTAAACTTTTTGCTTTTGCATGATTTTAATAATTGACATTCACAATAGATATTGAAATGTAAAAACTAAAACGACCAACAATTAGGACATTACAAATGAGATGTTCCCAAAGTAAACAGAGTATTAAAAACACAAATGTGATTTTTGTAAAAGTGCTAACCACAAATGTTATCTAATGGTATGACAATCTTAAATAATGTCATCCAAAAGTTGACAATATCAGTTGTAGGGCTTTAGCTTGACCTTTAGACCACACCAGGCACTAAGCAACAACCATCATGCTTGTCATATGAATAGTAAATAATGATAGTCTGCATTGCATTCTGATTTAATCCTTGCTTTGTAGAGGTTTTGTCACCTTCATTTGGTGCCAATGTATGGTGTCCATTTTAGAACAACCTCTGTTATTATGCTCAGTGCCTGTTGTTGCTGTGTCTAAAGGATGCAGTAGTTTGTTGTGACATTCCTGAGTATCATGGGTTTAAAATCCTCTTCTTACTTTAGTAGGGGTCAACTTGCAATCAAGGAAAAAAACTTGTGATGAAGGCTGCCTTGGATAAACATACCAAGTCAACATACATGCTAAACAAGTCACTATACATGCTAACCAAGTCAACATGCATGCTAAACAAGTCACTATACATGCTAACCAAGTCAACATACATGCTAAACAAGTCACTATACATGCTAACCAAGTCAACATACATGCTAAACAAGTCACTATACATGCTAACCAAGTCAACATGCATGCTAAACAAGTCACTATACATGCTAACCAAGTCAACATACATGCTAAACAAGTCACTATACATGCTAACCAAGTCAACATGCATGCTAAACAAGTCACTATACATGCTAACCAAGTCAACATACATGCTAAACAAGTCACTATACATGCTAACCAAGTCAACATGCATGCTAAACAAGTCACTATACATGCTAACCAAGTCAACATACATGCTAAACAAGTCACTATACATGCTAACCAAGTCAACATACATGCTAAACAAGTCACTATACATGCTAACCAAGTCAACATACATGCTAAACAAGTCACTATACATGCTAACCAAGTCAACATGCATGCTAAACAAGTCACTATACATGCTAACCAAGTCAACATGCATGCTAAACAAGTCACTATACATGCTAACCAAGTCAACATACATGCTAAACAAGTCACTATACATGCTAACCAAGTCAACATACATGCTAAACAAGTCACTGTACATGCTAACCAAGTCAACATGCATGCTAACCAAGTCAATTGACGCCGCAGTTAGGATTGGTTATGCTAATCAGATGCACTGTTGAACCACCAACGGCCTCAACCTCCATCACATTCTCTCCCTGGCGTCAATGTTTATGTTAATCCCACAGGGGCAATTCTTCTCCCAGAATGTCACTGTTCCAGACGTCGCTAATGCCACTCCAGCTATTATGCGCAACAGACAAAAGGTGGTCTCTCAGCCAAACCCAGTGACATGGGAAACGCATGGCGGATTTGTTGTTTGAATGCAAATACACTTTCAACAGAGTCCGAATAAGGCTTGGGAACAGACACAGGAGGAGTGTGTGGCTACCAGACAGGCTGAGTGATAGTCTGGCTGTATCTGTAGACCCTCCAGTGGATGCTGGTGTTTTGTTGTGTTGTTCACCCTGGTGCTAAGAGCCAATGGTTGCTCTCCAATGCTCCAGTCTGAGGGTGTGTCCCAAATGACACCCTATATCCTACTAAGTGCACCACTTTTGACCAGGGCCCATAGGGCTCTGGTCAAAAGTAGTGCACCACATAGGGGAAAGGGTGCCATTTGGGACACAATGTGATGAGACACATAAGAGTCCTCACAATCGGGTTGACTTACAGGGCAGCTTAGGCTGGGTTAGTGTGTATGACATTTACAGTAGTGATAGAGTCAATATCCTCTGCTGTTGGGTTTCGTTGCATAAGAATATTGCCTGCTGTCGTGCAACATTGCTGATATACTCAGGAAACATCCCTGATAGGAAGCTTATAATGGCCCACTGCTCATTTTGCTCAGCAGCTTTTTTAGTTATCCATTAGCCACTGTTGGTGCGCTATTGGGCTGCTAGCGGTATGGGCTGTCCACATAGGTCCGATACCGGCATGCCCACAATGCTGTTCCTCCTTATAGCCACCAGTGGTCTAGTACTGTAAGTGTTTACTAGCTTGGAGCTCGGATAAACACTTAGCACTTAAACATAGTAGTGGTCATGACAGAGAAGTTCAGAGATGGAACTTGGCATCCTGTGATGTAGTCATCCCTCCCACTGAGCATGAGAAAAAAACGTCCACCTCAGCATCCTCATGTACCAGGCCAGGCTCAGCCTAGTTACAAGGAGGCAGAGGGAGTGGAGATAGATAGCACTGGCAGAGACACCCCTTGGAGAAGATTTTAATTGCTGAGTGATGGCCAAGTTTGAGAGTGTAGCTGGGAGGTGAGGGGTTCCCATGGAGAGCCGGCTGGTGGTGAGGATGTTGGGCCACTGATCTCCCACTGAGCCTCAGTGTTGCCGATAGGATGGATGGCTGATGAGTCATCATTGCTGCCGGTGACCTATTCACGAGGACAGCGCAGGAGCCAAAGTGTGGTGTATAGCGATTAGAGTAAATAGCCTTGGAGTTTGGCCACGGCATGTCACTCACTGCATGTTGCACCTATCATTTACTGCGTATTCAAATCATTGTGTATAAGCGTGGGGGTGGAGGGTGGTGACGGTGGGTTGTATAAATGGATTAAAATGTACATTTTATTGGCTGGATGTTGGCCTAAATTGAATTCAATTTCAAATCTAGACTGGACACCTAAATGAAATCTACTTGAAAAAGAGATAGAGTTTCAGGAGATTGTCCATCTGTGTGATGGAACTCTCCTTCATTCAGTTTACTGTTTACCATACACTGAGTAGCTCTCCCCAAGCTGTGCGACTGAAGATGCCTCTCGCCTGGCCTTTCATTTTGGATGTGAATGTGATTTCCATTGGATGGTTTCCAAGTGATTCAATGCAGAGGCACACTAATTTCAGCCTGCTAGCTTATAGCGCCAATAGCTAAGTAGTATACTTCTCTATTCTTTGCCTTGGCAACGGTATTCTGAACTACACAAGCTATTCCTGTTCAATCACTCACACACTCACACATCCACACTCACTCACCAACACAGACATGTGCGCACACACACACACACACACACACACACACACACACACACACACACACACACACACACACACACACACACACACACACACACACACAAAAAAAAAACCAGAACATCAGAACATATTTAGCCTGCGGTGCTTATCATTCTGAAGGCAAGTAGATAAAGGAATCTTCAGGTGACAGCAGTTCTATTTTCTATGAGCCAGAAATGTTGAGAAGGATATTGCCTCCATGTCACACCCCAAGATCCATGTCAGTGATAAGTCTTGACGTTTACAGAAATATGTCTTGATTCTCTCCTCAAGGTCGATCAATATCCTCAGTAGAAGGTATGAGTGACAAGTGATTGTAAGTGAAAGGGAATGAAAAAGATGGAATGAACCAGACTACTACTGTAGGTGAGACATAGTAGAAATAGAGCCCCAACTGATTGATTAGAGCCCTAACTGTCTGAATAGAGCTCTAACTGACTGAACATAGTCCTAAATTACTGAATAGAGCCCTAACTGACTGAACATAGCCCTAACTGACTGAATAGAACCACACCTGACTGAATAGAGCCCTAGCTGCCTGAATAGAGCCTTAATATATTGAATAGAGTCCTAATAGACTGAATAGAATATAGCCCTAAAACTGAACAGGGCCCCATTAAATCAAACCTGGTTGTATTCAATTTAGATGTCCCAGTAGAGTAAACTATGATCACAAATTGAGGTTTTGACTGCCACAGCATATGTTGTTCATGTGGGCATGGTCCAGTATGCCTTGATATTCCTCCACACTCCAGCTGATGGGCAACTTGTTTCTGCTGGCGGCATCAAATAGAGTCACTAAGCAGTTTGCAGCTGAGATGAACACAGCAGCCCGTTTCCGGGTGGTGGTCGTCACAACACACGGTGATGGTCTCTCTCTGAGGACAGTCCCTCTGATGCATGTCACTCATTCTGATACATCTCAAAAGTAACTTTTCCACTCACATCCACAGGTCTAATTTGTGTATGAGCAATACATCAAGCCTTTTGGAGGGGTTTGGAACCTTCTGAAACTAAAAGGCTCCAAAGATACACCGGCCCTCACAGTTTCCTACAATAACTAGAACATTTAAAAAAGATGGCACTTAATCAATAACTTGTTTACAATACGGCAGCTGTCTGTTTGCTGTTTACTTTAATATCTGCAAAAATAATTGCCACCTTTCCAGGGACATTATAAAAGAAGATCATTCATGCAACAGTAAAAAAGTATTTTGGCAGTGTTTCGCAGTGAGGAAATGTAGCTCCAAGACTAACCATGTATTGTTTATTAGGATCCCCATCAGCTGCTAATCTTCTCGGGGTCCACACATTGTGAAAGCTTCTATGGGCACTCTCTGTGAACCGGTGGTGCCTAGACAACATCCTGACCATATTTCAAGCTCCTTTAATATTTGATAGCCACCGATGTAAAGAGACATGTATTCCATAGAGTGCTGCAAATCATGTTCCTTCTATCGCCTTGTATGCAAGGAGGACCCCTGCTGTGTCTCACAGAGTCGATAGTATTGCAACTCTGCAATTTCAGAAATGTTGCAGTGTGTTTAAAGCTTAAAGCGACATTAGACTCCAAAATCAAAGTTTGTCCAATATTCTTAGACCTCAAGTGATATTCTGTTCATGACAGAAGTCATCCCTTTCTATCTGGCTACTGTTCAGTACATATCTTTTCCATTCATTTGGGGTTGAGGTATATACGGTAGCTGAATCTACATTATTGATGGTGTGGGACTTGGACTCATCTAGACATTGGACAACTTTTGAGGTCTGGAATCATCTGACAAAATGTGCATTTCGTTGTGTTAATGTCCCTTTAAAACGTTTGAACATTTCCCCAACGCATTTAAACATTTGCAAACAGCGTCCAACTGAAACAGAGCGTGTTGTGGACAGACGTTGAGAAACCCTCGGGCGAGTGCTTCAAAGATGCCTGTAGGGAGGAAAAACGGGTCTTAAAGAGGAGGAAGAGGAAAAATCTCTGCCAGACTAAGTGAAGGGTAGAATGGCTGAGCAAAAATCTCTTGAGCTGTAAAGGTGTGCAAACAATGTGGTGAGTGGGATAAGATAATGGAGTCTTTTCTCCTCCAACTCAAATCCATGTAAGTAATGTCTCTCAATCTCAAGGCAGTATACACCCACACTCGCAGCAGAAGCTCTGCATTTGCTATCGTTGAGCTCTCACTCACAGAAGCTGGGTTGCAGTGATTCACTCTGTGGGCCTGTTGGCCTCGCGTCAGTATTACTGTTCGCTTAGACTCGGTCATTGTGTATTACGGTTGTGGGGCAAAGAGAAACAAAATCCATCAACAAATTGCTCACCTCTGACAAATGTATTTATTATGATTCTCAGTGGAGCACTGTTGAATCGACATCCTGAGTTTAATGAAAAATAGATCAATGTCTCTTCTGTTTCGCTGGTGAGCATGAGCTCTATTATTGTTATTTGCAACTACAACTACAGATACAATGTCAACATCGGTCCCCCTCTTTGATATGTGACAAGCATATCGCTACAACCACAATAACATCTTCTATATACAGTACCAGTCAAAAGTATGGGCACACCTACTCATTCAATGGTTCTTCTTTATTTTGACTATTTTCTCCATTGTAGAATAATAGTGAAGACATCAAAACTATGAAAATACACATACGGAATCACGTAGTAATCAAAAAAGTGTTAAACAAATCCAAATATATCTTAGATTCTTCAAAGTAGCCAACCTTTGCTTTGATGACAGCTTTGCACCCTCTTAGTATTCTCTCAATCAGCTTCATGGGGAATACTTTTCCAACAGTCTTAAAGGAGTTCTCACATATGCTGAGCACTTGTTGGTTGCTTTTCCTTCACTCTGCGGTCCAACTCATCCGAAACCATCTCAATTGGGTTGAGGTTGGGTGATTGTGGAGGCCAGGTCATCTGATGCAGCACTCAATCACTCCCCTTGGTCAAATAGCCCGTACACAGCCTGGAGGTGTGTTTTGGGTCATTGTCCTGTTGAAAAACAAATGATAGGCCCACTGAGCGCAGACCAGATGGGATGGTGTATCGCTGCAGAATGCTGTTGTAGTCATGCTGGTTAAGTGTGCCTTGAATTCTAAATCACTGACGGTGTCACCAGCAAAACACCCCCACACCATCACACCTCCTCCTCCATGCTTCACGGTGGGAACCACCTATTCGAAGATCATCCGTTCACCTACTCTGCGTCTCACAAGGACACAGTGGCTGGAACCAAAAATCTAAGATTTTGACTCATCAGACCAAAAGACAGATTTCCACCGGTCTAATGTCCATTCATCGTGTTTCTTGGCCCAAGCAAGTCCCTTCTTATTATTCTTGTCCTTTAGTCGTGGTTTCTTTGCAGCAATTTGACCATGAAGGCCTGGCAGTTGATGTTGAGATGTGTCTGTTTCTTGATCTCTGTGAAGCATTTATTTGGGCTGCAATCTGAGGTGAAGTTAACTCTAATGAATTTATCCTCTGCAGGAGAGGTAACTCTGGGTCTTCCTTTCCTGTGGCGGACGTCATGAGAGCCAGTTTCATCATAGTGCTTGATGGTTTTTGAGACTACACATTAGAAAAAACTTTAAAAGTTCTTGAAATGTTCCGCATTGACTGACGTTCATGTCTTAAAGTAATGATGGACTGTCATTTCTCTTTGCTTATTAGAGCTGTTCTTGCCATAATATGGACTTGGTCTTTCACCAAATAGGCCTATCTTCTGTATACCACCCTTACCTTGTCACAGCACAACTGATTGGCTCAAATGCATTAAGAAGGAAAGAAATTCAACAAATGAACTTTTAACAAGGCACACCTGTTAATTTAAATGCATTCCAGGTGACTACCTCGTGAAGCTGGTTGAGAGAATGCCAAGAGTGTGCAAAGCTGTCATCAAGGCAAAGGGTGGCTACTTTGAAGAATCTCAAATATAGAATATATTTTGATTCGTTTAACACTTTTTTGGTTACTTCATGATTCCATATGTGTTATTTCATCATTTCTGCACTATTATTCCACAATGTAGAAAATAGTCGAAATAAAGAAAAACCCTTGATTGAGTGGGTGTGTCCAAACTTTTGACTGGTACTGTATGTGAATGTGACCAATAAAATTTGATTTGACTACTCGTCTACTTGTTTGATGATGTGTAAAGCACCTTGTCATGTCTAAAAAATATGTGACGTTATGTAGGTCTACCTGAATATTTTCTGAGTTTCTGTTTATTAATTTGTTTTCTTTCAGAAATGCCAGAAAGGCGTGATACGTTTGGTGTCAGTACGTTTGGTGTCAGTACGTTTGGTGTCCGTTTGCTAGTCAGTAGTTTCAATTGGTACATCGATTTGTGGACCATTGATTCTTGAAAAATATAACTTGTTGTAATCCCAGATTGCCCCTTTAACTGATGTCACTGAGAAGTAGCTGACTTCAGTATAGGCAATATTTTGAATTTTTTTTAAAGGAATGGTAAATAAGATTGAGTCACAGGAGTGTGTGTAGCAGTTGAAAAAACAACCTTATACACTTTGGAGCATTGATAAGAAATGTAATTTAATATAACATAACAATACCAGTAGGCTATATGGCCATAACATAACCATAACAGTGGGATATATGGCCATAATATAACCATAATATTAGGCTATATAGCCATAACATAGACGTAACAGTAGGCTACATGGCCATAACATAACCATAACAGTTGGCTATATAGCCATAACAGTAGGCTAAATGGCCATAACATAATCATAGTAGTAGGCTATATAGCCATAACATAACCATGACAGTATATTAATCCCAAAATGTTGTACCACAATGGATACTTCCTTCACATTGAAAAAACCTGACATTCATAGCATGCTTAGTGATTATAGAAATTCTACTCCCTAGTTTTTAGATCTGGCTCACGTTGGTTTACATCAGCTTGCAGAACTCAAAAAAAGCCTATAAAGTACTGATCATAAACTGCTAGGGCCCCAAGTGTCTGGATTCTGGCAGCAAGACAACTCATTCAACAAAGCCTGATTTATTTGCCTGTCTTGCCATTGACAGCAGGCCAAAGAGCTATATTTTCGTCTCATCTGACCAGAGCACCCAGTTGCAATCCAAGTGCCAATGACGTTTAGCAGACTCCAGGCGTTTGTCATGACAATATAGCTCTTTGGTCATGGACATCAGTACAGGGTTTGGTGTCAAAAGAAAGATGTATATCCCAAAAAGATCCCCAGATCTACTGTAAAATATGGTGGTGGATCTTTGTTGTTATGGGGCTATTCTGCTTCCAGTGGTCCTGGGGCATCGGCATCGGCATCATGAACGTAAACAAGTACCAGGCCATTTTAGTCAAAAACCTGATTGTCTCTGTCAGGAGGCTGAAAGTTGGCTGCAAGTGGATCTTCCAGCGAGACAATAACCCCAAGCGCACATCAAAATCCACAAAGAAATGGTTAATTGAACACAAAAATCAACATTTTGCTCAGTCTCCAGACTTGAACCCCATTGAAAACCTGTGGTGTGGAGGAATGGTCTAAGATCCATCCTAATGTGTTCTGTGTTCTCCAATCTCAGAATCATAAAACACGGGACGAGATGTTAAAAACTGTCCATTGTGCCAATAGATGGAATGCACTCGCATGAGATTTGCCGTGATGTTGACAGAGTGGCATGGGAGGTTTATTTCTTAGACTGGGTTAAGATGTCAATTTTGGGACACATCCGCAGTAGTGTGCCTTCGAATCAGTGGGTGTTTCGGCCTTTAATCACTAAACACCCTCATCAAAGGTGGCCAGCTAAAGGGTGATCAAGCCTTAGCTTGTGTCCCATGCCTAATTAAGATGTCCCACGGGACTATGCAAGGCAGGGGCGTCCTCTTCCCTGAGCCAGCCCTACAGCTGACCGCATACCTCATATGCCCTCCTCAAGTTGGAGGGATCTGAATTGGGTTCTCAGGTGGGGGTGGAAAGTGAAGTTATAGCCCAGCAAGGGTCCTTCCGTTGGATCCAGATCCACTGGCTGCCTCTTTCAGCTGCTTGAGAAACTGCTCTGATGGTCTGCCGCAGAGCCTGTCCATGGATTCCAAGTTCTTTCAGCAACCTGATGGTGGAAGAAGCCACGAATCCTCTGCATCCCACTTCAACTGGCCAGACTTTTGCATTCCAGCCACGCTGAGTTGCGTCTGCTGCCAACTCTGTGTAATGCAGTTTCTTACGCTCGTAGGCCTCTTCAACAGAGTTTTCCCACGGGACTGTGAGCTCTATGATGTACACAGCCTTTCGTGAAGGGGACCAGAGTACCATGTCTGGCCTAAGGTTGGTAGAAGCAATCTCAGGTGGAAAAATTAGTTGCTGGCCAATATCGACAAGCATCTTCCAGTCCCGGGCCACGGCTAGGTGTCCAGTTTCTGGCTTCGTAGGAGGATACTTGGGCCTTTTCTGTCCCTCCCGGATGAATGTTGTTGTTTTGATGGGGTTGCTTGTTTTTGGAGGTAATGAATTGGTTGCACTCCTCTTGATCTCAAGTGCTGCAGCCAGGCTCTTGAGGACCTGATTGTGCCTCCAGGTGTAGTGGCCTTGTGAGAGGCTGGTCTTGCAACCTGTCATTATATGCCTGAGAGTCGCTGGAGCTGGGTAGAGGGGGCAAGTCGAGTCCTCGCCATACCATTGATGTAGATTTTTTGGTGATGGAAGCACATCATAAACAGCTCTTATGATGAAGCTGATGTTGCTTGCCTCCATTTGCCAAAGCTCACTCCAGTTGATCTTTCTCCTCTCCAGGCCTTCCCACTGCGTCCATTGCCCTTGTTTAGCAAGAGAGACAGCCTTTGCACTTCTTGCAGTCTCCTCCTGTCTGCGCACCTCCTCGACCACCAGCTTCCTGCGTTCAGATGTTGTTGCCTTATGGAACGTTGGTTTGCTTGCTGCCAGGCCAAAGCCTCCTCTTCCATGCTGGTTATTCCACACAATGTCTTGGTGTCTCAGGGCTGATGTTGCTTGCTGCACAGCCTTGGATGATGTCCATTTCCGTCCAGTTTGTAGGGGAGGTGCAGCCTTGCTAATGGTCTGGTCTTTGGAGTCCTTCAATGTCATCTGAAGTCTTACTTTAGAGCACTTGTACTCCTCCATTAGACTTGTAAGAGGTAGTTCAAGGACCCCTTTGCCATAGAGGCTGATGTTACTCAGGCATCGTGGGACACCCAGCCATTTCTTCACGTATGAGGTAATGGTTCGCTCCATCTTCTCCACTGTTGTTATTGGGACCTCATAGACGGTAAGTGGCCACATTACCCAGGGGAGAAGTCCAAACTGTAGGCACCAAAGCTTGAGCCTCCCAGGCAGTAGGGTTTTGTTGATGTTCTCAAGACCGTCGGCGATGTCCTGCCTTACTTGCTGCACTTGATCTTTATCCCGGAGGCTTTCGTTGTACCATCTACCCAGGCTCTTGATGGGTTGCTCAGACACCGTTGGTATCGGGTCATCTCCAATGCAGAACCTCACATCTTTAAGCTGTCCCTTGACTATGGAGATGCTTCGAGATTTGCTTGGCTTGATTTTCATCCGGGCCCACTTGATGTTATCCTGCAGTTTTGCAAGTAACCGCCTAGTGCATGCTGCAGTGGTGGTCAGTGTAGTCATGTCATCCATGTATGCTCGGATAGGTGGGAGACGGAGCCCTTCCTTAGTTCTCTCACCGCCGACCACCCATCTCGATGCCCTGATGATGACTTCCATGGCCATAGTGAAGGCCAGAGGAGAAATTGTACAGCCTGCCATTATGCCTACTTCCAAGCGCTGCCATGTTGTTGTGAAGTCAGGTGTTGTGAAACACAATTGCAGGTCTTGGAAATAGGCCTTTACCAGTGTAGTGATGGGTTCTGGTATGTGGAAAATGTTGAAGGATTCCCAGAGGAGTTCATGGGGAACTGAGCCAAAGGCATTGGCCAGGTCGAGGAAGATGACATAGAGGTCTCTCTTGTTCTTCTTAGCTGTTTGGATCTGGTGCCAAATCATACTAGTATGTTCCAGGCAACCAGATAAACCAGGAATGCCTGCTTTCTGTACAGATGTATCAATGTACTTGTTCCTTTCCAGATAATTGGACAGCCTCTGTGCTATTATACTGAAAAAGATCTTCCCTTCGACGTTGAGAAGGGAGATTGGTCGGAATTGACTGATGTCTGTCGCATCCTTCTCTTTTGGGATTAGCACACCACCAGCCCTTCGCCATGCCTTTGGTATTATTTCCTTCTGCCACACTATCCTCATGAGCCTCCAAAGAAAGCGTAGAACATCCGGGGCCTTCTTGTAGAGCTTGTATGGTACTCCATGAGCCGAGGCCGCTCTTGCTCTTCGGACAACGTTCTCTACTTCCCTCCATTTTGGAGGGTCAGTGTCCAGATTGAATTCTGGTGGTTGAATAGGTGGGATGTCATGTGGGATGATTAACTGCTCATGCCTTTTCATGTCCTGATGGACCTATTCCAGATGTTCTTCCAGTTCAGGCTTTGGAGTTTTTAGGATCCCGCACTTTTCCTTTGCGAAGAGATCTTTGACAAACTTAAAGGGTTTTTTATAGAACCGTGTTCTTGAGTGTTCCTTCTTCCTACGAAGTTTCCTTAAGTTTTCCGCTCTTCGCAAGGTTGCCAGCCGACATTTAATGTCTGCTTGGAGTAGCATGAAACCTTCTCTCTCTGCATCAGAGGCCTTCTTCCACTGCTTCCTCAGCTGACTTCTCTCTCTGACAAGTATCTCGATCTCCTGCTGCCTCCTAGATTTGGCTGGCGCGGGTGGTGTCTTGCCACTTCTCCTTTCGTTTACTCCAAAGCGCTCTTCTCCGTAGTGGTAGATAATGTCTCCCATCCTTTCAAGCTTTTTCTCTGCTGTTCCTACCTGTTGTTCCAAGATTTTTGTCAGGTCGTTGTTGATTGTTTCCCACTCTCTCTTTTCAGCTTTGGGCCACTTCACACTCGGTCTGTGCCCTTTGATCTTTTCCTCTTTTAGAGGTCTCTGTGGTTGGGTGAGTTCATCCACCGGCATTTCTGTGCTTGTGTTATCCTCCTCGGTTACAGGGGTGCTGATGCTCTGCGAACTTTGGTTTGCGTCCCGTCGCTGTGCTTCATTCGACTGATTTGACTGGCTGCTTCGTAAGAAGTACTGGTCAATGCGAGGTCCCTGTCTCTGCTCTCTCAAGCACCTTTTCCTCCCTTGATGGATCCTTAACCCCCTTGCCGATGTTACTCTCTCCCAACCACAGCTGCACACCTGAAGTGTGTGTCCTGCTGCTGTTATGGTTGTCTCGTGTGCTGTGTTCCTACTCGTAGTCGTTTCCGTTCCTGGGTCCGTAACCGTGTGATCAGTCGTTGAGCCATCTTGCGCCCCAGCTCTCGCAGGCTCTAGGGGTATGTTCCTTTGTTGACTTTCAGTAGCACTTAGCGGGTGTCTCCAACATACTGAAACAGCGTCGGAGACTGCCAACATGGGTAGCTAGCCCATGACAGCCCCAGTGGGGTCTATTCCCTCCGGTCAGCTGTCTCTCCAAGCTGTCACACAGACTTTCCTATGTTATAAAACATTTTAGAAAAAGGCTGTGCCGTTATCCTCGCAAGGTGAAGTATTGAAAGGCAAAATTATTACTTGTTAAACTAAATCTATTTCTCTGAGCAATTGTAGGGACTCCCGGGTGGCACAGTGGTTAAGGGTGCTGTTCTGCAGCACCAGCTGTGCCACCAGAGACTCTGGGTTTGCGCCCAGGCTCTGTCGTAACCGGCCGCGACCGGGAGGTCCGTGGGGCAACGCACAATTGGCCTAGCATTGTCTGGGTTGGGGAGGGTTTGGCCGATAGGGATATCCTTGTCTCATCGCGCACCAGCGACTCCTGTGGCGGGCCGGGCGCAGTGCACGCTAACCAAGGTTGCCACGGTGTTTCCTCCGACACATTGGTGTGGCTGGCATCCGGGTTGGATGCGCGCTGTGTTAAGAAGCAGTGCGGCTTGGTTGGGTTGTGTATCGGAGGACGCATGACTTTCAACCTTTGTCTCTCCCGAGCCCGTACGGGAGTTGTAGCGATGAGACAAGATAGTAGCTACTAACAATTGGATACCATGAAAAAGGGGTAAAAAAAAATATTTGTAGTAGTATAAAATAATATAATACAATAATAATATATATATATATACAGCATACAATATAGCTCAGTATTTCAATTATTAATTGTATACAGTCTTTTTTGTGTAACAGGGTTGGTTATGTTTCCACTTGCCTCTAAAGAAATGTGTATTTAATGTTCAAGCATTCTTATTGGTTAGTTCAACTCTGATGACAATAAGGTGTGTTGTGATTGGCCCCGCTTGCAGATAGGGGGAGATCGCGAACGTCAGGTCTTCCCAGTATGAAAATGTGATGCAAGGGGTAGGTCACGTTCTGAATACTGTTTTTTATTTTCTATTTTACAATGTGTACAAGTTTGCTGTCCGTTACTCATTTATACATGTGTGGGTATATGGTACCTGTTAGGGATTGAGGGGCATTCTGGGATGTGCTTTGGCATAGGATTGCTGTAAATAAGTGTGTTAGCTAGCATACACCGATGTAATCGTCACATATTTTGTGACCATTACATTTTGCCATCGACAGCCATCAATACCATTAAGCCCTGCACAACTAACGTGCTGTTTCCCATTTAACAAAAGGTATTTACACATGTTATATTTTGTATTGTATTTTTGTATTTTGTTCGCCCAGTATGAAAATGTGATGCAAGGGATTTTGCCATCGACAGCCATCAATACTGTTAAGCCCTGCACAACTAACGTGCTGTTTCCCATTTAACAACAGAAATAAACGATGCTCAACTGGGACCACTGGCCCGAAGTGATTTATTTTGAGAAAACCCAACGCATGGAGAGTACATATACATCTGTTACATTTGCTCATCTTTATCATGGGTGCCAATAATTTTGGACCTGACTGTATCTGAAGGAAAGTGCTTACAAAATTTGGTTCAACTGGCAGCCCTTTCTTGTAACATGGTTTTACCAATGCTGCCTTGACACAAAGAGCTGTTGCACCCAATGTTTCTTCTGTCAGACTGAAAGTAACATGCCATGTTGTCCGATATGACCTTGGCTATTATCTGTCTATAAGGAAAACATCATGTCATGCTTTCTTTTGTCTGTCAAAAGAGGGTTCATGATTCATTCTCTGTCTCTGCTTTACTGAGAAAGATTAAAGCGTGTCAGGTACTGTTATCCGTGTGAGCAGCCGGAGAGAATCGAAACAAGGCTAATGGCTTGGAATCTCACACAGAGATAATGAAGCAGGTTTGGTCACAGGAAATGAAGGCCCACAGTTGGCTTTTAAAACCCACTGGACTGGAGTCCCTCCAGCATTGACTTCACCCTGGCAGCCCTGCATAGACAAATGGATGTGCATTTAATGAAAGGCTTTTAGGGGGTATTGACTTTTTTTCCCACCGGTGTTGCTGGATATTTTACCCTGGAAATATACTTGGATGGAGATGTCTGGGAAAAACTACTGGGCCTAAGTATTGCCGCCTGAAAACACTTAAAGACATAATTGGCTTTGAAGTCACTTTTGGTTTGTCTCTGTCTTCTAATATCGAGATTGTCTGCCATTATTTGGCCATTTTGAAAAATGTGATGTCAAAGCGGCCTCTTAGTTAGCTGAAAGTAAATAGGGCTGTAAAGCAGCTATCTAATATATACCATTTAGCAGACGCTTTTATCCAAAGCGACTTCATCATGCGTGCCTACATTTTACGTATGGGTAGTCCTGGGAATCAATTCAAATCAAATGTTATTTGTCACATGCGCCGAATACAGCAACCTGGCTGTGAAATGCTTACTTATCAAACCCACTACAAGCGATGTGCTCTATCAGCTGAGCAACAAAGGAACAACATGACGTCAATGTAAAAAATGTGGTAATTAGATATATTTTCCGATTCCATTACAAACTTGGTCGTGGCGCCAGTCCAGTGATATACAGCTGGGGTATTCAACTCTTAACCAACGAGGGTTGGAACCTGCTGGTTTTATGTTCTACCTGATAATTAATTGCACCCACCTGGTGTCCCAGGTCTAAATCAGTTCTTGATTAGAGGGCAACAATACAAAAAAATGGAGTGGAGGTCCAGAGTTGAGTTTGAGGGATATACAGTATAAGGAAATGAACCACCCCATGTTCAATCAAGATATAAACTAATTGTTCCCCTAAGGTTAGGTGATTATTCCTTAGTCAGCACCGATGACTTTAATAAAGGTCATTATTCACTGTTGTGTAGATCAAATCGATTAATCATGTCTGTGTTGCGGATCTATCCTCCCCCTCTTCCTACACGCGCTCCCAGCACATTACCTTCAGCGCTACCTCAGCCACCTCCTCCCAAACATGTACCGCTGTTGATATGTTATCATTCATCTCAATTCTCCTCTGTGTAATCAGTTGCGTAAGAATCCCTCCCATGTATCACTGAGAATGAATTACAGTAGCTAGTTTGATTTGCAAGTCAGCGACTTTGGCTTGGTACGGACAGTGCTGTAGGCTATCGCATGACTAATGGCCTAGCCTCTAAATCTGACTACCTCAAACCCTGACATGTCTTAGCTATATCAGACTATGATCTTGAGTTGTGCAAACTGTTTGGCATCAGGCTTATGGAACGGAACAGCAGGGCCACATTAGCCTTTAAATAGGCTGAAAAATAACTTAAGCAGAAAGAAGGCCAGAGCGTGTCAGCACCTATCTGAAATCAGAGCCATGTACTGTAACTGGGAATATATAGGTTAGTGTTGCTTCTTTTTATCATGACCCTCATGACTGAATACTGTTCTTCTGCTTTTCTTTCACTCACATTTATTCTGTCTTTTTATTTAATATATATATATATATATATATATATATATATATATATTGTACATTTATTTAACTAGGCAAGTCAATTGAGAACAACTTCTTATTTACAATGAAAGGCAAAAGGCCTCTTGGTAGGACAAAACACACGTCACGACAAGAGAGACACCACAACACTACATAAAGATAGACACCACAACACTACATAAAGAGACACCACAACACTCATAAAGAGAGACACCACAACACTACATAACGAGAGACACCACAACACTACATAACGAGAGACACCACAACACTACATAATGAGAGACACCACAACACTACATAAAGATAGACACCCCAACACTACATAAAGAGAGACACCACAACACTCATAAAGATAGACACCACAACACTACATAAAGATAGACACCACAACACTACATAAAGAGAGACACCACAACACTCATAAAGAGAGACACCACAACACTACATAAAGATAGACACCACAACACTACATAAAGATAGACACCACAACACTACATAAAGAGAGACACCACAACACTACATAAAGAGAGACACCACAACACTCATAAAGAGAGACACCACAACACTACATAAAGATAGACACCACAACACTACATAAAGATAGACACCACAACACTACATAAAGAGAGACACCACAACACTACATAAAGATAGACACCACAACACTACATAAAGAGAGACACCACAACACTCATAACGAGAGACACCACAACACTCATAACGAGAGACACCACAACACTTCATAAAGAGAGACACCACAACACTCATAAAGAGAGACACCACAACACTACATAAAGATAGACACCACAACACTACATAAAGAGAGACACCACAACACTCATAAAGAGAGACACCACAACATTACATAAAGAGAGACACCACAACACTACATAAAGATAGACACCACAACACTACATAAAGATAGACACCACAACACTACATAAAGAGAGACACCACAACACTACATAAAGAGAGACACCACAACACTACATAAAGAGAGACACCACAACACTACATAAAGATAGACACCACAACACTACATAAAGAGAGACACCACAACACTCATAAAGAGAGACACCACAACACTACATAAAGAGAGACACCACAACACTACATAAAGATAGACACCACAACACTACATAAAGAGAGACACCACAACACTCATAACGAGAGACACCACAACACTTCATAAAGAGAGACACCACAACACTCATAAAGAGAGACACCACAACACTTCATAAAGAGAGACACCACAACACTCATAAAGAGAGACACCACAACACTACATAAAGATAGACACCACAACACTACATAAAGAGAGACCGAAGACAACACAGCATGTTAGCAACACATGACAACACAGCATGGTAGCAACACATGACAACACAGCATGGTAGCAACACAATATGGCAGCAGCACAACATGACAACAACATGGCAATAACACATGAAAACACAACATGGTAGCAGCACAACATGGCAGCAACACATGACAACAATATGGTAGCAACACAACATGGCAGTTACACATGACAACACAACATGGCAGCAGCACAACATGGTAGCAGCACAACATGGCAGCAACACAACATGCCAACAACACAACATAGCAGCAACACACCATCACAACAACATGGCAGTAACACAACATGAAACTAAAACAACATGGTAGCAGCACAAACTTTGTTACAAACATTGTTATGCATGGACAACAGTACAAAGGGCAAAAAGGTAGAGACAACAATACATCACACGAAGCAGCCACAAGTGTCAGCAAGAGTGGCCATGATTGATTCCGAATATATTGATGGAGATAAAACTGTCCAGTTTGAGTGTTTTTTGCAGCTCGTTCCAGTCACTAGCTGCAGCGAACTTAAAAAAGGAGCGACCCAGGGATGTTTGTGATTTGGGGACCTTTAACAGAATGTGACTGGCAGAACGGTGGTTGTGTGGAGGATGAGGGTTTCAGTAGGCATCTCAGATTGGGGGGAGTGAGGCCTAAAAGAGTTTTCTAATTAACCATCAATAACCAGTGGGTCTTGCGCCAGGTATACAGAGATAGCCAGTTTACAGAGGAGTACAGAGTGCAGTGATGTGTCCTATAAGGAGCATGGTGGAAAATCTGATGGCCTAATGGTAAAGAACATCTAGCTGCTCGAGAGCACCCTCACCTGCCGATCTATAAATTGCGTCTCCGTAATCTAGCATGGGTAAGATGGTCATCTGAATCAGGGTCTGTTTGGCAGCTGGGGTGAAAAAGGAGTGATTACAACACATTTGGAGGTGTTCAGAACAAGGTTATGGGCATAGAAAGCTTGTTGGACACTAAGAAACCTTTGTTGTAGAGCGTTTAACACAAAATCCAGGGAGGGGCCAGCTGAGTATAAGACTATCAATCAAATTCAATCAAATGTATTTATAAAGCCCTTTTTACATCAGCAGATATCACAAAGTGCTTTATAGAAACTCAGCCTAAAACTCCAAACAGCAAACAATGCAGATGTAGAAGCATAGTGGCTAGGAAAACTCTCTAGAAAGGCAGGAACCTAGGAAGAAACCTAGAGAGGAACAAGGCTCTGAGGGGTGGCCAGTCCTCTTCTGGCTTTGCCGGGTGGAGATTTTAAGAGTACATGGCCATTAAGGCCAGATTGCTCTTCAAGATGACCAGCAGGGTCATGTAATAATCACAGTGCTTAGAGGTACAACAGGTTAGTAACTCAAGAGTAAATGTCAGTTCACTTTTCATTGCCAAGCATTCAGAAGTTGAGACAGCATCATCTGCATATAAATGGTTGAGATAGCTTCCTACTGCCTGAGCTATGGTGTTGATGTAAATTGAGAAGAGCCTCGGGCCTAGGATTGAGCCTTAGGGTACTCCCTTGGTGACAGGCAGTGGCTGAGAAAGCAAATGTTCTCACTTTACACATTGCACTCTTGAGAGAGGTAGTTAGCAAACCAATACTCCTTAGCCGACCCACAATAACCGTATCAAAAGCTTTGGCCATCAATAAAAATAGCAGCACAACATTACTTAGAATCAATGACAGTGGTGACATCATTTAGGACCTTTAAAGTTGCAGTGACACATCCATAACCTGAGCGGAAACCAAATTGCACATCACAGAGAATACAGACTAATCTAATGAATCATTGCATGTACGGTATGTTCAAAATGTTGTATCAAGACTGCCCAAATGTGCCAAATTGGTTTATCAATACATTTTCATAATTGTGCACTCTCCTCAAACAATCGCATGGTATTCTTTCACTGTAATAGCTACTGTAAATTGGACAGTGCAGTTAGATTAACAAGAATATATGCTTTCTGCCCATATCAGATATGTCTATGTCCTGGGAAATGTTTTTGTTACTTACAATCTCATGCTAATCACATTAGCCTACGTTAGCTCAACTGTCCCGCGGGGGAGACACCAATCCCGTAGAGGTTTAACCACTAGGCTAACTGCCACCACAATATGACAGGAGTTACACAAGATGGAGATTTAAAGAGAGAGAGATAGAAAGAGAAACAACACTTGGATACATTTGTAAACTACTCTTAGTTTAGCCCTAATACCTTGCACCAAACTGCCGCTCTTATGAGTAAGAAGTGTAATGCATGTATTTACCTGTTGAAGGTCTTCGTCAGGTATCTCTGTTGGGCTCAGGTCTTCGTGGGCCGAGTTCCGCTTAATGGGAGAGGTTCGACCGATGGCCATCTCCTTCCCGGGTGTAAGTCTCTGATTGTCCACAAGATGTCACACTGTCCTTTCTCTTAGTTTTCAGTTTCCTTGTACTCCTTGGTCTTCTGAGGACGGCTATTCAGCCGTGTAGATGATCTCATGTACATTAAATGTAATAATAAATCAACACTGCAGAGCTCTCCCTGTCCTCCACCATGCCCAGATTGCATTACTGCTGATGATATCTGGAAATGTGCATGTACACCCTGGCCCGTCTACTGTCGCTAGACCCAAATCTGACTTGTGCTCTGATTTCTGCTTCACTGATTTCTGCTCTCGTAAAAGCCTGGGTTTTCTGCACGTTAAACCACCTGACCAAGTGTTAAAACAATGAGACTCCCTAAATCGCTCTCAGATTATTACCAATCCCACAAGGTATGTCTCCAAACACCCAGAAAAGGCTAATACCCTTGATGTTATCCTCTCAAATAATCCTGATAGGTATCAGTCTGGCGCTTTCTGTAATGACCTATGTGATCACTGTTTTACAGCCTGTGTTCATAATGGCTGCTCTGTTAAACGACCTGTTCTGATTTGCCATAGACATTTGCTGAAAAACTTTAATGAGCAAGTCTTCCTTCATGGTCCAAGCATCTTCTGTCTTCTGATATTTTCAGTGGTATTGTAAACAAACACACCCCCATAAAGATAATGAGAATGAAAAGCTGGTTTGACCGTGCTCTGGCAGAGTTACTCCACCTCAAGAACACCATTTGGCGAAAGGCTCGGCACACAAATACTCAGGCTGACTGGCTATCCGGAAGGTCAAAGTTAGTTACTTTAAGGAGCAGTTCTTTCTCTTTGGATCGAACCCCAAGAAGTTCTGGAAAATGATGAAAGACCTGGGAGAATAAACCTTACTTCTCACAGCTGCCCATGTCACTTAATGTTGACAGTGTGGTTGTTACTGACAAGTTCACTGAGTCTGAGGTGCTGTCGTGACTTCACTTTCATTAATCTGATGACTGTTATTGATTTAATCCATTAACTATGTTAAATTGTTATCCTATTAAATTAATCATGTAACAATTAACTCATTACAAATTTGGGGCACCACGGAAGAGTTTGTTTGTTTAAAGAGTCACCATCTCCCGAATTATACTCTATAAGATATACAGCTCTGGAAAAAATTCCGAGACCACTGCAAAATTATCAGTTTCTCTGGTTTTACTATTTATAGGTGTGTGTTTGAGTAAAATTAACATTTTTGTTTTATTCTATAAACTACTGACATTTCTCCCAAATTAAAAATAAATATATAGTGATTTAGAGCATTTATTTGTAGACAAAAATAACAAAAAAATGCAGTGTTGTCAGACCTCAAATAATGCAAAGAAAATAAATCTGTGGCTTGTAGGCCTCCAGGTCTCGCACCCACACTGAAATTTGGTGGAGGATCGGTGATGATCTGGGGGTGCTTCAGCAAGGCTGGAATCAGGCAGATTTGTCTTTGTGAAGGATGCATGAATCAAGCCATGTTCAAGGTTGTCCTGGAAGAAAACTTGCTTCCTTCTGCTCTGACAATGTTCCCCAACCCTGAGGATTGTTTTTTTTGCAGCAGGACAATGCTCCATTCCACACAGCCAGGTCAATCAAGGTGTGGATGGAGGACCACCAGATCAAGACTCTGTCATGGCCAGCCCAATCTCCAGACCCGAACCCCATTGAAAACCTCTGTGATCAAGAGGAAGATGAATGGTCACAAGCCATCAAACAAGGCCGAATTGCTTGAATTCTTGTGCCAGGAGTGGCATAAAGTCACCCAACATCAATGTGAAAGACTGGAGGAGTGCTTGCCAATACGCATGAAAGCTGTGATTGAAAATCAGGGTTATTCTACCAAATATTGATTTCTGAACTTTTTTTCAGTTAAAACATTAGTATTGTGTTGTTTAAAAATGAATATGAACTTATTTTCTTTGCCTTATTCGAGGTCTGACAACACGGCATCTTTTTTGTTATTTTGATCAGTTGTCATTTTCTGCAAATAAATGCTCTAAATTGCAATATTTTTATTTGGAATTTTGGAGAAATGTTGTCAGTAGTTTATAGAATAAAACAAAAATGTTAATTTTACCCAAACACATTCCTATAAATAGTAAAACCAGAGAAGCTGATTTTGCAGTGATCTCTTAATTTTTTACAGAGCTGTGTATCTATTTCATTGATAAACAGTCACCTTATTAATTATTACCTCTAATCATATCCTAGTTCTGAATGTTGTAACCTCATGCATCTGCAAAAAACCCAACCTTACCCATGATTTAGTAAAACACCAATTGGTTTGATTTTTATTTACTAGCTAATCAAAATGAGAAAACAGGATAAAATACACACATAATACATGAGAAGAAAGGTCCCTAGTAGACTGACAAGATATGGCAGCTTATACACAACAAAGGAAGAGGGGTGGGGAGGAGAGAGAGAGAGAAAAAAAGGGCACTTATCGTGGATACATTCTAGGACTGTCCTCACATTAATCATATACTGTGCACACAAACCGCTGTCCGTTTGGAATCGAAAATCATTAATGTATTTATGTGTAATTGCGGTTCAACGTTTCTCTGTTGGAATGAGCCATCCTTCGGAAGAATGTTGGTTTGGCCTTTCAGCGGCACGCTTGTAAGGCTCTGGTGTCCAAAAGGGAGGGTCCCCCCTTTTCCCTCTTCTTACATCTTTTCACTCTGGACAATGCTTCTAGGGTGATGGTTAGACAGCCGTGTCGACGGTTCCCCTTGGTGATGAGATTAGGAGCATATAGTTATTTGAGACTCGTAGTAGAGTGGGATGGTTTCCAGCATAGTATGATGGTCCCACTTCGATTTGCTTTTCTTGATATCTAACTTAAGGCAGCTAATGAGCTGTACCAGTGATTGTCTGAGAAGTGAGCTTCTTGCCTACACCTCATGTTGATTATTCAGGGTTCAGGATCCAGACAACTTTAGATGCACAGCAGCAACATGGCAATGTTATGGTCTCGTATGTTAATTCATAGCCAGTCCTTTTAAGCACTCGGGTCGAAAAGGACGGTTCCATCACACTGACACGCTCTTCTGACCTCACTCGGGCGTGGCTACTTAAAGTGCAAAGGATATGATTAGAAGTTATCTCTTCTGACTCCTAAAATTACATTCCTATCTTAACCTAAATACTTTCATCAATTTCCATATCACATAGATAACGTATTGGATGGAAACTTGACAAATTAAGGGGGTATCCTTCCCACATTACAGTATTTCGTCCATACAGTTATTAAACAAACGTTTCCCGTGGTGCCCCAAGTTACTCATTTACTAATTGTTACATGATTAATTTAATCATGTAATAATTAAACTAAGTTAATTATTCGATAAATAGCATGTCATCACATTAATGATAGTCACGTCACCGTGGTACACACACCCACTCTCGAACGTACCCAATCTCGCGCGCGCGCACGCACGCACCCACCCACGCACACACGCACACACACACACAGCCCAGAGAGAGCGCTGGCTTTTCAGAGACATTACATCATTCACCCCCAGTTGATCCCAGTCAGGCCACACCCTCAGTTAGTCCCTCAGGACACCACTCAGGCGACAGCGCCCAATCAATAGTTAGAGATAAGAGCAGTTACAGGAAAAGTGATATGGATCCCACTGCTGCCCCCAGTGAGCAGCCTAACCCAGGAGCCCCAACAAAGGGATTAAGTCATCAACTGGCTGTTTGAACAGCAACTGAGAAGACAATCACCAGGGATCACTGCTCAGCAGTCTCACCTCTAATGATGTTATTATCCCATTATCATCAGTAATGGAGAATATTAGAGTGGTTTCCAGGGACGGAATGGGACAAGAAATCGGACTGAGCATTTCTAACAGCACATTTATTCACTCAAGGCCTCCACACTGACATGTTTAATTTGAAGCCCCCATTATTAGTAAAATAATGGTAATTCTGCGCAACAAAAATATAAATAAATGTAGACAGGCCTACTTCTCTGAATAAGGAACCAGCCCTTCTGTCATTTGCCAGAATTGCCCTATAGCCAGTCTGCCCCTGTTTCCTAATGATTCCTGGGAACTGGAAGCCTTGTCTAATCTCACTCTAAATGCACTCTAACTACTGATTTGTAAAGTGGGACATGATAGTACAGTTTACATGAGCAAACAGTTTGACAGCGCCAATTCTTTTTTGAAATTGTACTAACTATTGTATCCAGTGACATTGTCCACATCTCCTAAAGGATAACGTCACTGTCACGGTGACACATGATTTGAATCGGCTGCCATTAGGCTTAGATATTCTGAGAACTACAAGGAGGTAAGAGAAAAGTAGAGGCAAAATATGACTTGTCTTGATTTCTTAACCAAACCAAGCTTCAATAACAAATCTAAAAGCTGGGAGAAAGTATGCCAGGCAGCACGAGAAAAAAACAATGGCTACCAGAGATGTTGGCATTCCCTGGGTGTTGCTCGAGCAGTATTTGAAATGTGAAACGAGTTGGAGGGAGAGGGTGACTGTACCAACAGGCTTTCCCTGTATGTCTGAGACTTGGGGGCTGAGAAATCGTAGACAGGGTTCTTGGCACAGCTCTCAACCGTTATATCTTCACAGGCAAAGAGAAGAGCAATTGGGGGATGGCAGGAGGCCATTTCTCAAAACGAGCATAGTTTCTCAGCAGCCTTGTCTCTGTGATTGATGAACTTAGCGGAGGACATTTCATGACAACAGCTCGGGGAGTCAGGAACACAAGGTCAGGGGGATAAGCTGATAACTAACTTGTGGTATTGTATTTTCTACTCAACTGATCGAAGAAAGGAAAAAACCCACTTGGCACAGACGTCAGTTCAACTAATGGGAATTCAAAGTGAAAACGACAAAAAATGTCACCATGACATTGATTTAGGTTAAAGTTTGGGTGAAAAAATTATGAAATCCCCTTATGTTGATGACTTTTTGCAAATCCAATCAGTTTTCCAGGTTTATTCAACATCATCACTTTGCATTTTTGAGGTTGAAATGACGTAGAAACAATGTTGATTCAACCAGTTTTTGTTCCGTGGAAAGGTATACAATCTGTGTTTGATGCAGCTCACAGAATACTCCCCTGTCACCCCTGAGGCTGTGAGGTGCTTATCTTCCTCATCCTAAAAGAAGAGCAATTTATTCAAAGAAGCATTTCTCTGTCTACAGAACGTATAGAAATTTGCTCAGGGTAAATTCAATCATGGAAAGGGCCAATAAATGAGGCATGTTGTCTTTGGCTGATATTTCTGTCCATCTTATATCAGCCAGTCATTATTTATCAAATAAATACAATTGTGGGGGCAATGGAGCAGTGGAGGCAATTTGAAAGATAAACATAATCTGTCGATTTATAATTGTTGCTTTTTTGGAGAGAAAATTGCTCTGATGCCATATTTCCAGGGAGGTTTGCAGATAAACCTGAACATGATTTGAGACACATTCTTACAGTATATTATGTTTGTCAATATGTTTATACATAAGTGTTTCTGTATCAACAACATTTCCTGTCATACTTCACCTTTATATTGGCACAGTAGAGGTTCAATTGTAAAATCATGTGTAGTTATCCTCCTGATATTTTTAGTCTTCAAGTCCTCAAACAGACAGAATCATTTTTTGCAAAATGGTTACTTTCAATGATGTCTTCCAAAAAACAGGTGTTCATTTTTGAGTTGTTAAACCTCTATATAATACTGTTTTTTCACGTGAAAGGAAATAACAAGGAAATTACTTTTTCACACTCCAGTCTGTAAAGGTTGGCTCTTGACAGCACATTAATTCTCGCTGAGTGGCCAAGTACATTATTAAGAGTTGTGTTAGATACAATCCAAACCCCCATCTTGAACATCTTAATCATGCTAATAAGGCCTAAAAGTTGATAGGGAAGAATACATGTACCGTATTTAAATGAATGCACCAGTCAGAGAGATGAATATGGAGTGATATAGCTTCCAGGTATAACTGTGTCCAAAATTGCACCATATTCCATTCAGTGCACTATACCCCAGTCAAAAGGAAGCACCCCCTATCCACATCGACGGGACAGTAGCGGAGAAGGTGGAAAGTTTTAAGTTCCTCTGCGTACACATCACGGACAAACTGAAATGGTTCACCACACAGTCAGCATGGTGAAGAAGGCGCAACAGCGGCTCTTCAACCTCAAGAGGCTGAAGAAATTTGGCTTGTCACCTAAAACCCTCACAAACTTTTACAGATGCACAATCGAGAGCATCCTGTCGGGCTGTATCACCACCTGGTACGGCAACTATCCTGCCGTCAACCACAAGGCTCTCCAGAGGGTAGTGCGGTCTGCACAACACATCACCAGGGTCAAACTACCTGCCCTCCAGGACACCTACAGCACCGGTGTCACAGGAAGGCCAAAAATATCATCAAGGATGACAACCACCCGAGCAACTGCCTGTTCACCCCGCTATCATCCAAAAGGCCAAGAGACTGAAAAACAGCTTCTATCTCAAGACCATTAGACTGTTAAATAGCCATCACTAACATAGAGAGGCTGCTGCCAACATACAGACTCAAATCACTGGCCACTTTAATAAATATATTTAATAAAGGTATAACTAGTCCCTTTAAATAATGCCACTTTAATAATGTTTACATATCCTACATTACTCATCTCATATGTATATACTGTATTTCATACCATCTATTGCATCTTGCCTATGCCGCACGGCCATCACTCATCCATATTGTATTCACCCCTTTAGATTGTGTGTATAAGGTATTTGTTATGAATTTGTTAGATTACTTGTTAGATATTAATGCATTGTCGGAACTAGAAGCACAAGCATTTCGCTACACTCGCATTAACATCTGCTAACCATGTGTATGGGACAATTAAAATTTGATTTAACTTGATTTGAGGTGGTACACTATATAGGGAATAGGGTGCTATTGATGGCTAAGACTCAATGTCACCATCGTGTATAGATTCAGTACCATGGACAGCAACAAAAACCATAGGCAATATAGCAACCATGGGGGGGTCAACCCAAGTTAAGCATGTGTAAATGGAAGGTAATTCCATTTTTATGCACTTTTCTCTCTATATGTGTTCTGACCTTGAACTTAAGGATGAGAATAGCATGCTATTTACCTGCTATACCTTTTGGGTGGAGACCCAACACATGAAGGTGTGGTGGAGGTGTGTGTATTCTGACCTTAATTCCCTCCTAATTCCACCACCTTTACATGCAACGAAACAATGAATAAGATGGAGCAACCTGTCAGTTCCAAGTAGAATAACACCTACTTTATTTTTCCCGATAGAAATAACACCATTATCCATGCACTGTAATTTACAACTTGATAAGAGGTATTGATACGAGCTAGATAAATGAGTAATTTGTTTGGATAAGTAGATTGTAAATGTTAATGACAATTGTTTTAGATTTATTTTACCTTGTGTTCAATGGAGACAAATGTGAAACCAGTCATATGCTGGCAAACTGAAGCATATTAACATATCACCTATTCCATGGTGAAGTTTATGAAATGCTGGCCTTATAACTTGGGTTAAAATTTGGAGACCCACGCTTATTGGCTTCTGTAGCCAAGCACAAATGGCAGTATGGCGCCAAACCTACCAAGTTATCCATTGTTAGTTTACCTTTCTTTCCTCTGTCACATTTGTGTTGTTGTTCCTGAGGATCGCTAGCAATAGTTGATCATATTAAGCTAACGTATTACAAATTGTGCAATAAGACATGTAGCATATTTGAATCACTATGGAACACAGACCGTTGTGTAGCCGTTTAAACCTGGTGCCTTTCACACGGTTCACGACGACTGGACTGTTGTCATACAGTTCCATGATGAGTGAGGATTATTAGGATAGATTTATAGGATTACAGTTCAACACTGTAACACGCTTTTCATCACATTCTAATATTTAATGGATTGAACAATTGAATATGGCAACTTTCAGAATGCGTCCAACCACTGTATTTTTTATTCATCTATATTTAATGCGCAAAGGCTCTCCAAACCTAAATAATACACAACATCAGAGTATTTTTAAATCTACCAATTGGTGCTGAAAAGTAGAGGAATATGCATATATGGCTTCCTTTCATTGATCCCTAATATTCTGATCCATTCTCTCCATATATTTGAGTCTGTCGAGAAAATTCTAATTCAAGGTACACCAAATTTAAAGGGGTGGCTTCAGATAAAAGGGATGGCTTTAGATACTGAAAACCCTATTGAATGAAAACTCCACAAGAAAATATGTTGGCAAGCAAGTTGGAGGGTTTTCAGCAGTTGAATTAAATGTATTCATTGCGCGCAAGGGAACCACGCCTGCAAAGTCTGTTGTGCACCTTCATAAGGTAAGTCTGAATACCAAATACTGAGAAGTGCGTAGGAAAGGCGTTCGTAGGAAAGGCGTTCGTAGGAAAGGCGTTCGTAGGAAAGGCAAACATTTCCTAAGTCTGAATCAGGCCCCATAAGAGCCTTGTACCAGGCAGTAGAAAGACAGCTGAAAGTTCTCCCCAAAGACCAGCTGTTGTCTTTCATTACAAATGGTTCAAGAGCCCTTCAAGCACAGAATGAAAAAACAAGACAATAATAACTTGGTCAAAAGTAGTGTACTATATAGGGAATCACAGTCCTCTAATTTAAATGATCCACCTGGTAGTAGGTGAGAGCCAGTGCAGGAAATCTTCTTGATTTCAGTGGAATTGCCCAGAAAGGCCAAGCAATAAAGACAAACTGAATAAACAAGGTTTTATTAAACACTGGATAGGAGTCAAATTAATGGGATGCTTTCATGCACCGTGTCTCATTGGGTTTAAAGGTTCCATCTGCGATTGCTCAGGCTGAAAAAAATTGTCTTAAAAGGTGCAGTCTGGGATATTTGCAGATGTTGATATCATGAAATGTGCCTATGAATTTAAGAGTGGTTACAGTTCTCCAGTCTAATCCCTCAATTTAAGTTGTGGGGCTGCTGTTGTGCTGACACACAAACACCAGAGTGTAGCTATATCAAACAACTTTTGAAGAGAGACAAAATGGAGAGAAAAATTGTGCAAGAAAAATCCAGTCTTCAGATTATAAAATATGATGTTAGCCACTAGCCAGGATGCTTGTTTTGCTCCCACCAGGGCTGTGATTTTCACTTTGCCAGCTCTTTTTTGCTGAGCAGAAAGATGAAGTAGGCCTCTTTTTCACCCCGCCATCCCACCCACCCTCCCTCCCTTCCACCATTCCTCCTCCTCCCTGTCAATTGACTGAGTGCAGTAACCACAGTGCGGGTGTCAGGACCTTGGCTGGAGGCCAGTGCTGACAGAGAAACAAACAGAAACACTGCAGAAAAAACACTGGCCTCAGACATCTACTTTGCATTACAATACCGAGAGCTACAAGTAACACCGTCCAAGATGGAGGGGCTCTGATGCCAAGGTTTCCTCTCCACATTAGAAGGTGCCCAGTATTCTCTAGAAAGGGATGGGCAGTGGGAGTGCAGGCTTTTCTTCCAGCCAAGGGCTAGGCTACATATGATTCAACAACTCTAAAGTATGCATAGAAGTTTGTGGTTAGCTGATTAGTTTAATTAGATGTGTTACTGCTTGCCTGGAACATTGCAGAGTAAGATTGCCTACCTACAACATAATTATAGCTATACCATCCTCTCCCAACCCACTGTGATAATACTACAGTACATTGACTTAACATGGATACTATAACCCACTGTGATAGTACTACAGTACCTTGACTTAACATGGATACTATAACCCACTGTGATAGTACTACAGTACCTTGACTTAACACGGATACTATAACCCACTGTGATAGTACTACAGTACCTTGACTTAACATGGATACTATAACCCACTGTGATAGTACTACAGTACCTTGACTAACATGGATACTATAACCCACTGTGATAGTACTACAGTACCTTGACTTAACATGGATACCATAACCCACTGTGATAGTACTACAGTACCTTGACTTAACCTGAATACTATTATCCACTGTTATAGTACTACAGTACATTGACTTAACATGGATACTATAACCCACTGTGATAGTACTACAGTACCTTGACTTAACATGGATACTGTAACCCACTGCGATAGTACTACAGTACCTGGACTTAACCTGAATACTATTATCCACTGTTATAGTACTACAGTACATTGACTTAACATGGATACTATAACCCACTGTTATAGTACTACAGTACCCTGACTTAACATGGATACTATAACCCACTGTGATAGTACTACAGTACCTTGACTTAACATGGATACTATAACCCACTGTGATAGTACTACAGTACCTTGACTTAACATGGATACTATAACCCACTGTGATAGTACTACAGTACCTTGACTTAACATGGATACTGTAACCCACTGCGATAGTACTACAGTACCTGGACTTAACCTGAATACTATTATCCACTGTTATAGTACTACAGTACATTGACTTAACATGGATACTATAACCCACTGCGATAGTACTACAGTACCTTGACTTAACATGGATACTATAACCCACTGTTATAGTACTACAGTACCTTGACTTAACATGGATACTATAACCCACTGTGATAGTACTACAGTACCTTGACTTAACATGGATACTGTAACCCACTGCGATAGTACTACAGTACCTTGACTTAACATGGATACTATAACCCACTGTGATAGTACTACAGTTCCATATGAATATCTGTTGGAGAGTCAGAAAGAATACACACCATCCACCATTATCTCCTGGCTGGCAGTCTTAGAGAACTTCAGAACTTCAAGGAAACTAAAGTGCATTAGAGGTAATAACATAAAGGCCCAAATGATGTAAATCAGTTTAGTTAAACTGCCTGTGAATCCGTGAGCCTAAATTGCCCTCTCGTATTAAAGTTACACTGCTTTCAAAGAACCCTACTGTACCTGATTACATCACACATCACAGGAAAGTCACATTAGTCAATGCATGTCCATATACATGTAAATCATAACCCTTACCTCATTTATCTGTCTGACAAATAAGCGATGTAGTTAGAATTTACAACTTGGAAATATTATTAATTAGCCTAATTAACAGCCCTAGGGCATGTGCCCTCTGAAAATCAATTAATAAACAGCCCTGTATGTTCTTTCCCTGGTCATTTGAATAATCATTAATTGGATGAGGCGAGCAGGAAGGAAGGAAGAATATTGCATTGCAATACATTACATTAAGCAAATGAAACCAGCAGTGATTTTATAAATCAAGGATAACTTCAGTCAGCTTTAAGTGTTTTGAAGTACAATAGACCATTCAGAAAGACAGGATACCAAGATGCCATCACTGTAACATTCTTAACATGCCTGACATCATAGTGTTAATGTAACATATGGCCCAGATTATGTCAAATATTTTCGTAACGACTTGCAGTTTTTGCAGCAATATACATTCCAGGTTGGATACTGATATATCACCACTGAGCACTATATACTGTAACTGCAAGTACATATTCTACATATGTTGTGCTTGGTAATGAGAGAATTCCATTAGTACCACTGTAAAATAAAGAGTTTTATGGTATATCTCAGGGAATAATTATATGCAAGCATAATCATACAGGTATCCTATTATGCAAACTGTTCTGTAAAACTGAGAACTAACAACATCAGAATATCCGTGGTCCCTAAGCAATTCCAGAAATCACTTTCTCATTGAGATATCAGATAGACTATAATGAACTGCAACAACTAGCAGGCCCTGCAGTTTTGTATGTCTCCCCCTGAAGCAAACAAACTAGTTGTTTATCTCAACTCACAATATATTGTATCCCTTTTACAAATGACAACACTATGACCATGTGAAGACAGCAGTTTGAACTGAACAATTGTCACAGTTTGCTTTGAAATTAGCATACAGTGTTTATATCAGGTGATTCGCTACAGTTATGAGGCATACAGCCCTTCAGTTTCACTGTCCCATACAGTACGGTACATGTCTTTCTAAATATGTTGTACTCCTGTACTCCAATATCACGTGAGTATCTAACCCCATTTATATCCAATCATACTCGCTAGTCGCACGCAAGAAACAGGTAATATCCAAGTTCCTAGCAACGGCTGAGGAAGTGATTTCAACTTGAGTTATCTTATCAGGTGAGAGTGAGAGCATCACATCCACTCAACAGTGGGTGAAATTCAGCGAAGAAGTCATCAATGACAGTTTTTATCTGCCACTTAGGAGGTGAATGGGAGGTGTGGTGCTCTGGTGACTCACTAGTGAATGGATGCATCCCAAATGGTATCCAATTGCCTTTACAGTACATTACTTTTGACCAGAGCACTATGGGAATAGTGTGCTATTTGGGATGCAGACATAATACTCAATGGTTTAGTGGCTATTTAGTTAAGCATGTGAAACAAATGCAAGCTACCCATTAGGTTATACTGCAGTGAGAACAAGAGCAATTGGCTCCGCAAAGTGTGCAGAAAGGTGGAAGGGGAATACATCTACCTTATTCATTACTACTGTATTGCATTTATGTGGCTACGGAAATGCATTTCCGATTCACAATGATGTGGGCCTTTCTGTGGTCTTGTTAATCAAGCCCTAGCCTAATTTAATGGGCTGTTGGGTGTACAAGACACATTACAAGCCCATTGTGGATGTTAGAGTATTAGGCAGGTAAAATGCAGGTTGGTTTTTGAATAGAACTTCTAACATCAGGTGAGAGTAAATACACTTTTATTCATATGTTAAAGAAAACAATAACAACAGCAAACTATATGGGCATTTGATGTGTATCCAATCTGAACTCAAAACAACTGCTTGAAATTTGGACTGGTATGGTAGCATCTTATGGTCTATGGATCTGGTATTTATTACCATGGAATTTCGACTATATCGATGGATGGCAATAGACTAGTTAATTGGCAACATAATGGTAGATGCACATAAAGTGGACCAGGAGGCTACCTTTGCTGAGAAAAATAAGCATGAAGGTAATGGGAAAAAAACTGTTTAGGTAAGAATCTCTCCATGATTGTTTGTCCCAGCACTGAATAGACCGAAGGGAGAAAGCCAGTGATTGTCACTGCAGAATTTAGAGCCCATGTTCCAACTTTTTTGTTTGTTCAGAGTGAGTTGCTATTTGTTACTTTCGTCTCCAGGGAAAATGTCTTCGTACGCGGGCGGTAACTCGTTCGGGAGCGGGTAAGAAAAGGGGTAGGAATGGTTGAGCTCGGGATCCGTGGGTGAGTAACCCGGGAGATCGATAGACGGGTGGCCCCCGCATTGTACTTCAACACCTGCTTCGTCGAACACTTGAAATACCCCCAAGTTAATGTAGGAAACCGGTTGGAATTCGGACACGGTAAAGTCCTGCTCCTCACTGAAAATAATAGTCCCCACGCTTTGCCTCTGTGATTGCCTCCGTCTGTAAAACTGCGCTGTTTTGTACCTTTTGATGATCACCAAGTTCATAAGCCCGAGAAGGCATTCCAAAGTGCTAAGAATGGTTGAGATGACTAGACTTCTCTGATATTCCTTCAGTTGGTTGCAGATGGCGGTTAATTCCACTGAGTCTATGTCTAGGCAATAATGGGAATATTTGCGCTCCACCAGAGACACCGTGTCCCCGTCCACCACGGCTCCGGAGAAGGCGGTGAGAACTCCCAACAAAAACACCAGGATACCCAGGAGAAAGAAATTCCGACACCCGGGCGTCCCTTTGCAACAAAGCAGCGCAAAGCCCAGCAGCGCCTGCCCGAGTCCGACCAGTATCCCCGAGTAGAAAGCCCCGGCCGCGGTCGACAGGTGAAAATGCACTTTTACTTTGGTGCCCAGTGAGATGCATTTGAATCCGACAACAACTTCGCTCACCGCGCAGACGAAGAGGAGGGCGCTGGAGACGATGGTACACAGTCCTTTCCCACTCAACTTCATTATATTCCTCCTCTGCCTCTCCCGGTCCCTCTCCCTCCTTCATCCTCCTTTGTCCTCCTCGTCAGCCCGTCTCGAAGCACTGTCAGATTGTGACATAATACGCCGGTGACTGCAGTTCAAAACCTGTATCTCCGGAGCTGTGTGCTCTCCCCCCCTTTCCCGCTGCTTCAGGGATGGATGAATTATTGATAGGAAGAGCGCGTTCCTTCTACGGTAGCGACCCCCAAAATCCAACTCAAAGGTAATGATCACCCTCATGACCCTGCTCGCCCCCCATCCACACTGTTATGCAAGCAGCCACATCTCCAAATTGTTAAGGTAGGACCATTAGCTCAAACCCGCGTGATTGCGATCATACGGTGAGTGCTAAACGGCATGCGGCAGTGGAGTGCCGCTGGGAGCGCAGAACAACTCTTTCCGGGAGGAGGGAGTAGAGAAGGCGGCTATTAAATTGTTCAGAATCCAGACGGCTTGCAGCTCCTAGCAAATGGCCATACTGGCTGCCACTCTCTAGCCTGTTACACCTTTTGGCCCATCACTCATGTACAAACTGAATCGTGAATAATTGGTATGTGGTTTTGCTTTTAAAAGAAAACGAATAGCCCCATGCTTTTTAGTCTGTGTCCATTTTAACAAGCGTTGTCCCTAACCAGTATTACATGCGCTGTCCATTGTGCTGAAACCTCGGCAAAACGAAGGGGAGAAGGGGTTGGCGGGGGCATCAAGGCTTTAGGAGGATAAACGCCTGGTAGTCGCTGTTCAGTATTGCACGCGCTATTCGTTGTGCAGAAATTGCGTTAACCTCAGCTTCAACCGAGAGGGGACTGGTAGTGAGGACATACAGAGTTTAACGAGGATGTAGGCCTAGTTGGTAAAGTTGGAAAAGTAATTTGAGGAAATTCTAGGGCTAGGCAACCTAGGAACGTAACATCATGTATGTGATTTAAAGCATTACTGTCCACATAATTTGATTAGCCTACCTGTCTTTCGTTCAGGGAGGCGCAGGTATCCAATCATAATCCATTTCTGGACTGACACTGAGATGACGGAATTAGTTTTAGTTAGTGACAGGAATTAGTGCCATATTAATTCCCATTTGTAAGCAAGCACCCAGGGTCACATGGTGATCAATTGTTTTGAGCAACTTTAGGGTGCTCTGGACATAGCTGCAACTTTGTGGGGGAGAATAATTAAATCCAACCATTGTACGGCTAACCTTGGATCCATTCTTTGAACATAAGAACACTTTTTATCAATGCACCATGTCGACATTTTATATTCTATGTTTTAGGCCTTCAATAGGCTGTTTAAATATCCCGCTTTGGAACTTGATAATGAAATGAATCGCCTAGCTATTTAATAAAATAGGGTTTTAGAGACTGAGATTATGTTCTGTGCATTAGATCTCCTTGTAGACGAAGGCGATTGTCAACAGTCGGACTGGCAGATGACTAAAACGGATGTAGGAGAGAACCTTTTGTGCACCTGTAACCCGGACTCTATCTAGAATTCACACTAGAGAGCACCCACAACGTATCTATCCACTGGAACTAAAACCCTGTGGAGGTAGACGATGTATTTTCCAAAATCCACAGATTCATTTTGACAATTCCAAGTGTTTCCTTTCACATAATCCATAGACATCCAAGGCACTAATGAAACCCTCCAGAGAAATCCTCCATTATCCCGCTAAGCAAGTAATCACTGCAATTAACTGCTGATCCCGATGTCTGATTGCTATCTTAAAGAGAATACCTCTGAACACTGGTCCAAACTGTGTGTGTGTGTGTGTGTGTGTGTGTGTGTGTGTGTGTGTGTGTGTGTGTGTGTGTGTGTGTGTGTGTGTGTGTGTGTGTGTGTGTGTGTGTGTGTGTGTTTCAGCACCATGGACAGCTCGGGTCATACCGTTTTGGCCTCCGCGCTCCAAATAGATCAATGGCGTAATTGTATTACTGCATGTGAAGATACTAACTCCAGAGAAAGTGAAACTGAAACTAGACAAGCAAAATAACAAATCAGCGGTTTTAAACCAAACATCTTTCATAAACTGGTATTTGAAGAAGGCATAATAATAGCCATTTCTAAAAAGCTACCTGTTTATAATACATTATGGATGCACTTGTAGTGTATAATATTACCACATAGTGCAAGTATAAGACTTGCTATAAGCATTCATAACTATTGCATTTTAACACCCTTTATAAATGTCTAAATATGCATTATTAAAGGATTACACACATGGACATATGGAATATAAAACACAAGTGTTCATAAAATTGACTGACTAGAAATATGGCTATATGCATTATACAACATGACATAAGCCAACATGTAAATGGGCAATTATGCCACTTTTCAACCTTATTCATTATCTCCAGCACCATACCAGTGTCTACATATGTGAAAACATCGCGTTTCTATGATCTGTGATTAAAAAGATAAGAAGAAAGGTCCTAAAATGTGCTTCTCTGTGGCATCACAGGGTAGGATTAAAAGTAAAGGCTCTATTCAATCTGTAAAACTGAAGCATTACAGATTCTGTTAAAGAAATTTTAAGGTCATTTCCGATTGAGCTGACATAGCCTATACAGCGTTTACCGTGAATGCAGTCTCCACTAAGGCAGGGACATTGCCTTTAAATTACAATCATGCTGTAACCCTGAATTTCCGCTATACATATTGAATAGAACCCTATGAAAAACTGTGGTTTTCAAAACCTGCAACGAGTTTCTAGCACTCCCAGCAAATCTCTGTGTCACTGTTTTTATTGTTTTATTTAACTTTTGATGACGTCATCCGGTAGAACTTTGTAAAAAAAAACAATCATACAAAACGTAGAAATGCATCGTTTTCACATATGTAGACACTGTTATTGTGCTGGAGATAATGAAAAGGAGGTTGACCAGTGGTAGAATTGCTCATTAAGCATTAAATGAAAGCTCACTATATGTTTAAATGCCTATGTATTTATTATGCATTACAAACCAGGAGGCATAAAATGTGTTACCAAAGGGGATCAATTAATCATACCATAAGGTTATTAATCCGTACACACTGCTCTCTTATAGCTATTTTTGATATTAGTCACATGCTTACTTGTGTGTCTGCATGTCATCCAGCATACATATGCATGAGCAACGTATGCTTATGTATTTTTTTTAACTTGTGCAAGTGTTGGTGACTGTTGGTGTGAGACGTCTGTGCATGTGTCCAGTTAGACTGTTGATGTGAGACGTTTGTACATGTGTCCTGTTAAGACTGTGTCGCCAACTTGTTTGTTCATGCTTGCCAGGTAAAAAAAGAAAAAAGGCACAATGAGGACAGATGACAGACGATGAGATTGCTGTTTTCTGCCTTCATGTTTTTACATCGATCCCGTCGTTGCTGAGGTTGCTATGCCGCAAAGCAGCTGGTGTAGGGCTCGAACACAAGAATAGCGAGTTCAAAACGATTTTACATGTAGAATCGCGCTTAAATATCTGCAGTCAGGCGTCAACAGCGCGCTGAACGATCGGTAGAGGAATGGGAGAATCAAATTCGATGCGATGTATGCGACCCTAGAAGTCCAGTCCCTTAGACACTGCCACGAACAAAGCCAAAGGCCAAATGACTCACTACAGGTCTCACATTGGATGGAGTTTGACAGCTTTCTTGATAAACTACTCAGACAATGGAATCACAACAGATTTAAAGAAAAGGCCAAAATGAAGTATATTGCCATGTAAACACATTCAGTATATTGAAAATCTAGATGCTCTCACGCTTCAAAAAAGAAGTGCCAGACGAATCCAGACAGACACAGTCCTACTTGAGACATTTAGGCGAGGCAGCCCTCCCTCCCTCTTTCATCAGTATTCTCGTCCCCAGCCGGGCCATAAAATGAAGGTTTACCTGCGCTGTGACAAGGTGAGGGAGGAGGGGTTTTCTGCTCCTCACCTCCAAACTCATTCCTCTTTTCACTCATACAGCAATAATGAAGGCTGAGTGAACCAAGTTTTACCTGGTGTCGCTAAGCAACCATATTATTGGTCGCTCTCACTCCTTACTAAAACATATTTTTGTCAGAGTGCAGTATATCTGCAGTATGCTGCAATCATTGCGTCCAAAATAACACCGTTGACTGCAGTTACTGCACTTTAACAGCAGTTTCAAAACGGCAATATTTTTTTGTATGCCTCTCTCTCCCTATTTCAAGTTCTTCCCTAAACGAGGAAAATGTAGAGCTTGATGGCTTGATGGTGAATGCGAACAAGGAACTGTGGACATCAATGGAAATGTACAGTAGGTTATATAAGAAAAGTCATGGATGTTGGGACTTGGCACTACAATAAATGTTATATTTTGGGGATTATATGTTCCAAAGATTTATGTTGGACCCTTCAGAAGGAATCAGGCAAATATCGTACCTGTGAAAAAGAATGCAAATGTAAATGGGAACGTCTTGAGTCATCTCAGTAGGAGTTCATTGCAGTAGGTGGTAATTAGGTCAAAAGCCAACAAACTTTACAACAAACCAAGCCCACTGCTAACAGGTAGCTGTCACATACTAAAAGCCTTTGTTTGAACTTTGCTTCCCAATGTTGGACATGTTGTCTCTTTCTTAATTCATCTTTCCTCCATTCCTTGCATCCTATGTCCTCCCCTCCTTCCTAAAACGCATCGGAGAAGAGGGTCTGAGGGGAGGAATCACAGAAAGACAATGTGTCTCTCAACACATTTTCATCCACAGTTTGTATGTGAGTAAAGTCATACCATATAAAAAAAACAGGACAGCTGTTTTGGAAACTGGAACTTTTGGTTAAATGTTATAAATCATTTGTTCGTTCGACATGGTGGGATCTGTTTGAGTTAAATATTTGAGAAGTGGTGTTGGAAATGCCTTCATGCATAAATATTGATATAACCATCATGTCGAATGTAAACTTGGATTCACGCGATGTGTGTGTGCGGTCCTCCCACTACTACTCGGGAAACCATGCAGTTTATTAGGCTACAGATGAAATAAACGATGATGGACTTTACAGGGTGGTGAAAGTGAACGATGATCTTGATGCTCCTTTCCAATAAATATTGAGGTTATTGTTATGGTGGCATGTGTCTGCGAGCTGTTCGCTAGAGAGCACGTGCCAAGTCCAGAGTAGGCACATTTGCTATTTAACGCAACAGTGTTTGTGACAAAACTATCGGTAGTGTTGAAAATGCGATGAAAACTCATAGAACTTTAGATTTTTATTCGTACACGAAAACTTTTTCGAAAGTTGCCATCATGCACTGATTTTTATCGGCAACAAGTTTGTTTGGTGGAAACACACCTCTGGTGGGAAAATGTGCATATTTTCTTAATGCGGATTTTTGAATATTTGCATGAAAATCTGTTGCCAATTGGATGGAAATGTAGCTACTGTCAAAGGATAGTGTAACATTTTTGTGTGAAATGGAACTGGGCCATTGCTGCTGCTAACTGATTGGGTGATGGTGGATGGGGTCATAGTGGACGATGTTTTTGGGTGGAGTCCAGAGTCACTGCTTCCTCTATCTGTACAGTATACAACCATCTTATCACATCACACAACCTTGCAAATATGTGTGGGTGCGTAGGTTTTTGGGGCGGCAGGGTAGCCTAGTGGTTAGAGCATTGGACTAGTAACCGAAAGGTTGCAAGTTCGAATCCCCGAGCCAACAAGGTACAAATCTGTCGTTCTGCCCCTGAACAGGCAGTTAACCCACTGTTCCTAGGCCGTCATTGAAAATAAGAATTTGTTCTTAACTGACTTGCCTAGTAAAATAAATAAAAGGTGTGAAACCAACCTCTGTTCCTGACAGGGGCTCAGCATAGCCTCTGGATAGCTGTAGGGGAAGGAAATATCTGACAGTGTTTTCCCCACACACCTCCTCTAATGCCTTTCTACTCCATTTCTTTTCATGTGCTTGGCATTTCCCTCAATAACTTATGAAGTCACAGGTCTGAGCTTGCTGATACAAGCATTTCGCTACACTCGCATTAACATCTGCTAACCATGTGTATGACAAATAAATAAATAATAAAATTTGATTTGATTTGAAAAATTATGAGTTGTAAACTCAGGTATCCAAAAGCAGCAACACTGTCTAATAAAAACAATCCTATACTTTAATAACAGTATACTTTTTAATTAATGATCCGCATTGTTTTCAATGTCAATTTGATGCTGGTGTTCTAACCACTGCAATTGCTCAATTGATGGCTACAGAAATACTGAAAAGGATTGAGGTATATCGCAGGCCTTCAGTGCTACAGATTGAAACGAGCCCTTAGGGGCATGGGGGAAGTAGATCTTTACAGCATGATTGAAATTTAAAGGCAATGTTCCCGCTGCATAAACCGCTGCATAAATGTTACATTCTATCGCAGAATCTGTAATGCTTTAGCTTGCAAATTCAACAATGAGTGGTTTGGAAGGAATCAGTGGCTAACTGTGAGTTCAAGACAACTGGGAACTCGTGAAAAATACGAGTGGGAAAATACGTTTTGAACTTTCATCCAACTCAGAATTGTAAATCGGGTACTCAGGCCTCTTTCCAGAGCTATAACAGATCACTGACGTCATTCTGATTCTACCTTTTTTTTCTCTTTGAGTTCCCAGTTGTCTTGAAAGCACCATAAATCCAGAGAATACCAAACTTTGATGACAAAGTTTGATGAGAAAATTTGTCCACAAACTACCGACGCGCTACCTTCCTGTTCAAGTGACCACAGCACAACAAGGTGAGTCCAAAAATGTCTTCTATGCTGCTGCATAAATTATGTAATATGCCAGGTAGATATTCATACTGTAGCTAACAAAGTAATACCAAGTGTATGTTGTGTAGTAAGCTGTTAGCAGCCAATGCGCCTCACCCTAATAATTTTGACTATTTTCACATACTGTTCTGACTTGGTGGTGCACATGCAGCCTAAAACCTGTTTTTGAGAAATGTAATTGTCAAATATTTTAAGAGCTTTCATTGTCTGCTTATATCCCTCCTTCATTTTTTAAAATTGTATTTATTTTACCTTTATTTAACCAGGCAAGTCAGTTAAGAAAACATTCTTATTTTCAATGACAGTGTGTTAAATGGCTGTTCAGGGGCAGAACGACAGATTTGTACCTTGTCAGCTCGGGGGTTTGAACTTGCAACCTTCCGGTTACTAGTCCAATGCTCTAACCACTAGGCTACCCTGCCACCCTGACTTGGTGTACAGGGAAAACACTGTAAGAATGGCCCATGTTCTAAATTCTGTCACTGTACATTACAAAAGTGTTGAACAAATAGTTATATTGACTACGTCTGTCCTAGCTCGCTCATTAATGTTTGAATCAAAATTACGCATTGCCTCTTATCTGCTTGTCATCCCCTTATGCCATAGTTTGTACGTCTCAATTGACAGTAGAAACCACATTTGTTTAAGCAAATCAGCCATATCAGAAATGTTTTTTAAAAGCCAGAAAATGAAGCTGAATGAACTCTTTCGCTGCCAGACAAGGCTCCGCTGATAGCCAGGTGTACAGTGGGTTGCGAAACTATTCACCCCCTTGTCATTTTTCCTATTTTGTGGCCTTACGACTTGGAATTAAAATAGATTTTTGGTGGGTTTGTATTATTTCATTTACACAACATGCCTACCACTTTGAAGATGCAAAATATTTTTTCTTGTGAAAGAAGCAAGAAATAAGACAAAAAAAAACAGAAAACTTGAGCGTGCATAACTATTCACTCCCCCAAAGTCAATACTTTGTAGAGCCACCTTCTGCAGCAATTACAGCTGCAAGTCTCTTGGGGTATGTCTCTATAAGCTTGGCACATCTAGCCACTGGGATTTTTGCCCATTCTTCAAGACAAAACTGCTCCAGCTCTTTCAAGTTGGATGGGTTCCGCTGGTGTACAGCAATCTTTAAGTCATACCACAGGTTATCAATTGGATTGAGGTCTGGGCTTTGACTAGGTCATTCCAAGACATTTAAATGTTTACCCATGAAACCCCTCAGTGTTGCTTTAGCACTATGCTTAAGGTCATTGTCCTGCTGGAAGGTGAACCTCCGTCCCAGTCTCAAATCTCTGGCAGACAAAAAGGTTTCCCTCAAGAATTTCCCTGTATTTCGCACCATCCATCATTCCTTAAATTCTGACCAGTTTCACAGTCCCTGCTGATGGAAAAACATCCCCACTGCATGATGGTGTTCTCGGGGTGATAAGAGGTGTTGAGTTTGCGCCAGACATAGAATATTCCTTGATGGCCTACATTTTAGCTACATTTTAGTCTCATCTGACCAAAGTACCTTCTTCCATATATTTGGGGTCTCCCACATGCCTTTTGGCAAACACTTTAAGCATTGGCTTTTTTCTGGCCACTCCTCTGTAAAGCTCAGCTCTGTGGAGTGTACGGCTTAAAGTGGTCCTATGGACAGATACTCCAATCTCCACTGTGGAGCTTTGCAGCTCCTACAGGGTTAACTTTAGTCTCGTTTTTGCCTCTCTGATTAATGCCCTCCTTGCCTGGTCCGTGAGTTGTGGTGGGCGGCCCTCTCTTGGCAGGTTTGTTGTGGTGCCATATTCTTTCCACTTTTTAATAATGAATTTAATGGTGCACCGTGGGATGTTCAAAGTTTCTGGTATTTTTTATAACCCAACCCTGATCTGAACTTCTCTACAACTTTGTCCCTGATCTGTTTGGAGAGCTCCTTGGCCTTCGTGGTGCCGCTTGCTTGGTGGTGCCCCTTGCTTAGTGGTGTTGCAGACTCTGGGGCCTTTCAGAACAGGTGTATTTATACTGAGATCATGTGACAGATCATGTAACACTTAGATTTCTCACAAGTGGACTATATTTAACTAATTATGTGACTTCTGAAGGTAATTGGTTGCACCAGATCTTATTTAGGGGCTTCATAGCAAAGCAGGTGAATACATATGCACCACTTTTACGTTGTTTTTTTTGTTGTTGAATTCTTTGAAACAAGTTATTTTTTAATTTTCACTTCGCCAAGTTAGACTATTTTGTGTATGTCCATTACATGAAATACAAATGAAAATCAATTTAAATTACAGGTTGTAATGCAACAAAATAGGAAAAATGCCAAGGGGGAGGAATACTTGTGCAAGGCATTGTAAAGGTGTTGGGACTGCTGATAGCCAGGTGGTAAGGTGTTGGGACTGCTGTTGGGACAGCTTTATGTAGGCCCTAACAGTTTGTGGGCACCGTTTGTCACCGTTATACTGCAATTCATGTATTTAGTGTTGTGATGTGGCTTTGCCTGCATGCATCCGACATTTGCCCCACCAAGATTGACATGCTAAAATTTCCACTGGACACCAGGCATAGTAAATTCGATCATATGTATCTTCTGAACACAGAGGTGAGAACAAACAAGATTAACCAACTCAAATCCCAATATGAGAGGTCCACCAAAGTCCTTGTCAATTCCCTCACAGCCCAACAACGTGCAATGGAGTGTTCACTGAGGATAGGTTGGGTTTTGTAAAACACAAAAAAAAACTTTTTCAGATGGTGAGATGGTAAAGGGATGCATGTGTGTTGCTGACACCTTCCTGAAAGGTAAACAAAAGATGAGCCCAGAGAAAAGATCAAACAGATCCCACTGTCAGATTCACAGCAATGAGGAGAACTGAAATATTAGCTGAATATTTAACTTCACAACTTGATGAGGTCATTCAGAATGCACCATGCATTTCATTAGCGGTGGATGAATCAACAGATAACACTGTTAATGCCCAGCTTCTGGTGTTTGTCAGATTTTATAACGAAACAAATAAGGAATTCTGTGAGGAGCTGTTGGGCTTAACACATCTAGAAGCACACACACGGGGAGAGGATATCCATGAGGCCATCAAAGGGATGCTGACAAGAAGGGGGATAGATCTGAAGTCAGTGGTCTCCATCAGCACAGATGGAGCTCCAGCCATGATAGGACGAGGGAGGGAACTGGTTGCACGTTTTGAAAAAGGACCACCCTGACCTGACATCATATCACTGCATCATCCATCGATCTGTCCTGTGTACCAGTCTGGGAAAAGAGTATTCTGAGGTCATGACAACAATGAGGAAACTGATCAACTTTTTGAGAGCAACATCGTCCCTACAACATAGCCTGCTACGAGGGATTCTGACAGAGGCCAATGTCAGTTTTGATGACTTACTACTTCACAACAATGCCAGATGGCTCAGCAAAAGCAGGGTTTTGGAAAGCTTTTGGGCCATTCAGGAGGAAATCAAATCTTTCTTGTCAAAGCAAAAAAGAGTGACAAGGCAACTCAGTTTTCAGAGTTTTTGGAAAAGGAGAAGATGGGAACAGTTGCATTTTTGGCAGACATTACATCACACCTTAATCAACTGAATGTTAAGCTGCAGGGACGTGACAACACAATGTGTGATATGATAACAGCAGACTGGACTTTCCAGAAGAAATTGGAGCTTTTCAAGAATGATCTCCTGGGAGAAATTGTCCACTTCCCCAATCTTCTGGTGCAAAGGCAGAGAGACAAAGATGTTCCCAACCATATAGATTTCATCCAGAAGTTGATGGATAACTTCAAGGCACGCTTTGATGACTTCGTGTTGGAAGAGAACTGCTGTTGCCCATTCAGAACCCATTCTTGGTCACAAATGTGACAAAGTTGTCAGAAGATACTAAACAGATCTTCAGATGGGTAGATGTTGCACCACAGCAAATGGATTTGATTGAGCTGCAAGAAAATGTGACTTTGAAGGAGCAGGCTGGTGATTGTGACCCTGTCACTTTCTGGGGAAAGATCATGTTTATCATGTTTGGCTCCACATACAGCTGTGAATCAGCCTTCTCCACAATTAACTTCATTAAAAACAAATACCATACCAGGCTCACCAATGAACATCTGCACCAGTGTCTCAGAGTTTCTCTCACACTGTTTGTGCCAAAGTTCAAAGCATTGGCAGGAGACAGAAAGTGTAACTTCTCTCATTAATGCAGAGCAAGGCCCAGAGTGACTTATACATTAATATTGCATGGCCCTTCTGTGCATTCAGATTATTTTTGTTCAACTCTCCTTTGTTCTCCAGAAAACAAGTACTTTATTTTTAAAAAAATCAATAATGGTTCATAGTGCACTTTTTTCATAGACAATTATGCAACCACTTTTGTTCTTCAGCAATGTTGCACATGTTTACATTCGAAATACATTAATTAATTACAAAGTTCTTAGTCTCATTTAATGTACATTTTATATAACAACATATTTCCTAAATCGTGGACGACTATGTTTGTTACTACACTGTGCCACAGCACCTATCAAGAACGATATCCATCTGGACCTTTGCCACCTAGGAAATTTGTGTCACTGGACTTTCTCAAATAGTAGTTGAGTACCCCTGGTATAGGCTATATAGAAATAATGACGCTCAAATGGAAAAGATATAAATGAAATAATTTGGATTTCTATCAGCCATATCAAGGTGTAGATTACATCTCACATTCTAGTGTTCAAACTTGTAAACAAGGCTGCATGGGATTTATGTCAATGTCACTCCGTGCAGCCAATGGCAATGTTCGCTTTAGGTATTTGGATGATTCCACGTGTCTCAGTTCAAATGTCCTCTCCGACATGAACACAAACACAACCCTAACTATCTCCATTCACAAAGAGAGACCAGTTCTAAAATAGCTTTCACCGCATGCAACCGACCAAATGCAAAAACAAATTGGATTTTTAAGTATCTTAAGACTCCAATCCTCCGGTTCAGCCATTAGGCATGTGGCACAGGCCCCACCGATAGATAGAAGCATTGATTGATGACATGTTTACTCCCCGCTGGTGAGTCCCCCCCACCCCTTTCCTTCACATGTCTTTCCTACACACTTCTCAGTATTTAGTCTTACCTTATTCCGTCGTGTAATACGCTCTGCAGGTGTGGCTTCTTTACACGCTCTGAATACATTTCATTCAACTGCTGGAAATCGTCCCACTTATTGGCCAACAGATAGTTTGGTGGAGTTTTCATTCAATAGGGATTTCAGTACATTTATTTTAGGCCATCCCTTTAAATATGCTGTACCTTCTAGTTAGAATTCTGTCCACAGACTCACTAGAATATATTGAAAGAATGGGTTCAGAATATTAGGGATCAAAGAAAGCTATCTAAATACTGAGTGAACTAAACATTAGGAACACCTTCCTAATATTGAGTTGCACCCGCTTAAGCCCTCAGAACAGACTCAATTTGTCAGGCATGGACTCTACAAGGTGTCAAAAGCGTTCCACAGTGATGCTGGTCCATGTGATACACACGGAAAACTGTTGAACATGAGTTTGCTCAGCAGCCCCCTGGGACGGCTGAGCTAACGTAGGCTAATGTGATTAGTAGGAGGTTGTAAGTAACAAGACATAGACGTATCTGATATGGGCAGAAAGCTTAAATTCTTGTTAATCTAACTGCAATGCCCAATTTACAGTAGCTATTACAGTGAAATAATACCATGCTATTGTTTGAGGCGAGTGCACAGTTATGAACTTGAAAATGTATCAATAAACCAATTAGGCACATTTGGCCAGACTTGATACAACAATTTGAACATAAATGCAACGGTTCATTGGATCAGTCTAAAACTTTGCACATACACTGCTGCCATCTAAGGGTCAAAATCGAAATTGCGCCGAGTCTGGAATAATACATTTGGACCTTTCTCTTGCATTTCAAAGATGCATGTTTTTTTCTTTGTATTATCTTTTACCAGATTGAATGTGTTAAATTCTCCTACATTAATTTCATATTTCCACAAACGTTAGTGTTTCCTTTCAAATGGAATCAAGAATATGCAAATCCTTGCTTCACGGCCTGAGCTACAGACGGTTAAAAGACTACATAATGAAAATTCTGCATAATGGCACAGCATACATTTTACTGGTGGAAAGTTGATATGCTTCATATTACTGCCGTATGACTGGTTTCGCATTTGTCTCCAGCGATTATAAGGTAAAATAGATCCAAAACAAGTGTCACTTATATTTACAATTCCCTTATCCAAATGAATTACTAATTTACCTAGCTATTATTAATAGCTCGTATCAAGTTGTAAATTACAGTGCATGGAGAAGGGTGTTATTTTTATATGAAAAAAATGCAGTATTTGCTTTTTCCATTTGGAATCGGTGGGTTCGCTAGACCTTATTCCAGGTTTCCTCACACAAAGGTGGTGGAATTATAAGGGAATTAAGTCAAGGTCAGAACACCACTTATCTCCTGCAAGCTGACTTTGGTCGCCAGTTAAATGGTGTTTTCTCCGACACATTGGTGCAGCTGGCTTATGGGTTAAGCGAGCAGTGTGTCAAGAAGCAGTGCGGCTTGGCAGGGTCGTGTTTCAGAGGACGCATGGCTCCCAACCGTCGCCTCTCCCGAGGCCGTAAGGGAGTTGCAGCGATTGGACAAGACTGTAACTACCAATTGGATATCACAAAATTGGGGAGAAAAAGGGGTAAAAAAAAAAAGTTCGAAAAAGGACACGTCTTATCTGTAGACATCTCTGCCGCACCTTCATTTCTTAGGAGTCCACCCGAACAAATAGCATGCTATGCTCATGTTCATGTTTAAATGTCAAAATACGCAGAGAGAAAAGGGAATTATATTCAATATACACTCGCTTAACTTTGGTCGGAATCGGGCCCTTAAACACACACACAGATTTCATTTCCACCTCCCAACTGCTGCACCCCCCCGCCTGCGTGCCCAGCCTACCAATGCCCCCTGGCAGGCAGCCATTACATTGTGATTATGATGCAATCAGGGCACTCGTGGGAGCGATCGGTGCAGTAATCACACATAGCCTATAATCCTGCTAATGAGCGTGGCGTGTGCTCACAGACACTAGTCCTACAATCCCTCTAATGAGCATGGTTTGTGCTAACATACACTAGGCCTATAATCCTGCTCATGAGCATGGCGTGTACTCACGGACACTAGTCCTACAATCCCTCTAATGAGCATGGTTTGTGCTAACATACACTAGGCCTATAATCCTGCTCATGAGTGTGGCGTGTGCTGACTGTCGCTAGGCCTATAATGCTAATTAGCGTGGCGTGTGCTAACGGACTCCAGGCCGTCTGGCTGGCCTCTCTCTGGACAGTCCAGCATCTATGAGGTCTGATTACATTCTGCCCAATTTATTAATGCCCTTAAATACTGATGTGACTGGGATGAATTACAGAGAATTGACAACTGATGTGGGTAGTATTTTGAAGCCAACTGGTATAATGCATTATTATATGATTATAATGTATTGTTCTGGAAGACTTGTCATACATGATCCTGACTAAAAAACAGCTTGTTTCAGTCTTGAGAAATGTCTGCATTAAAATACATACTAATTTGCAATGCAGGTATACTGGAAAGTTAATGTTGCACTTACAGCACACATCGTTATGGTTTCATTCCTAGTATGGGACTTTCATGCTGCTCCTTTTCATTGTAATTACTCTTTTAGTCCCGTGATTTAAGATATGCCTTTTCCCCTCCTAACCTCAGATATAAATTACAGTCAAGATTTCTAGTTTCAACATAAGGGGAAAGCCATTGCGATTGGGTCGTGCTTTCGATGTATAATTTCTACATGACACCCCAAAAATCCCTGGTAAATGTAGTTTAGCTTAGCAGCTAACTGCTAACAGGGTGAAATGATGTTCAATGAGCAGATGTGTTATATTCATTTCGCTTGCTCGTTAGTGGGACCGAATCCAGATGAGACAATTACTGTATGAACTCAAACACACAGGCCCATTATGCCCAGTAGTGCCGACAAAAATGGCTCAGTAGGGGGGGAAAAAAAGGTGAAAGGTGGGTACATGTTATAATGAGAGGAACGTAATCGAGAGAGAAAACATACAAGGGCAGAACTTCCAGTTTAGAATAACCATATAATTAGTTATAGCGTACAAAAGACTCTGTAGCCTACAGCAATGCCGAGTTTGGTTATACAGTGTTTTGGCAACGACAGCAATATATATCTATCTACACAGAGATGTTTTAAGGGCTTTTAGGCAAGAAGCAACATCTTCTTAGCTACAGTGTCACATACAAATATCCCTGTGTACTGCGCAGCAGAAGAAATCCAAAACAAGCATAATTACTCTAGATACAGTATGATCTGAAAGCCAACATTCACAGCAATAAGACTCTTGGTTAGCACACACTCAAGTCATCAACATCCAAACTAGCTCACCTATGGCTATAAACCTTAATACATGACAATGACAGCAGGCATTCATATCTTCTATCCTAAGTCATAATACTTATCTGCAGTGAGTTCTCTTTTACAGTAAGCTTAGTGTTTCTGTTATTTCTCTTTGTATTTTATTTAACCAATGTGGTAATGCTGCGCTATTGCCAAACAAACGCAGACTGAATAAAAGCGGTTGCTCCCTCGACTCCCATTGGGTTCTATGTCTTCTTTTAGCTATTGCAGGTGGTCTCCTGGTGAACGGAGACTGAGGCTGATCCTCGGTCAGTTTCTGGGGCGCTGCTGGTGGTAGAGGGGTCACCAGAGCAGTATTTCGTCTGCAGGGAGCGGCCTACGTAGCTCCAGTACTCCCTCCGGATGGTGTCCCTCTCCTGGGCCAGGAGCTCACAGAGCTTGCGGGAGGACAGGGAGGGGGATGGAGAGAGACGGAGAGGGTTAGAGTTATAGCAGGATTAAAGGGTTGAAGGGGCAAAACGAGAGACGGACCGAGTGGACAAGAGATCCATTTACACAACACAGCAGAAAGAACTGATGTGGTAAGATAATGCTGTGTCAGGTGTAACCAGAGTGTTCACTTTGGTGCTCATTAATGCCAATTCTCTGGGGGGGGTTGCACTCTCTTTGCGCTGATTTGCTAATACTTGCTTGTTAAATCTTTTGATGAAGTACCACTGAAATGTATTTATAAATGCCTGGAATATTTCAATTTCTTATACAATGGGTTAAAGTTATGTATAGTAACCCCAGGTGTAAAATATTAAATAATGGCTGCTTCTCAGAAAGTATTAAACTGTCAACTACAGTGCCATGCGAAAGTATTCGGCCCGCTTGAACTTTGCGACCTTTTGCCACATTTCAGGCTTCAAACATAAAGATAGAAAACTGTATTTTTTTGTGAAGAATCAACAACAAGTGGGACACAATCATGAAGTGGAACGACATTTATTGGATATTTCAAACCTTTTTAACAAATCAAAAACTGAAAAATTGGGCGTGCAAAATTATTCAGCCCCTTTACTTTCAGTGCAGCAAACTCTCTCCAGAAGTTCAGTGAGGATCTCTGAATGATCCAATGTTGACCTAAATGACTAATGATGATAAATACAATCCACCTGTGTGTAATCAAGTCTCCGTATAAATGCACCTGCACTGTGATAGTCTCAGAGGTCCGTTAAAAGCACAGAGAGCATCATGAAGAACAAGGAACACACCAGGCAGATCCGAGATACTGTTGTGAAGAAGTTTAAAGCCGGATTTGGATTCAAAAAGATTTCCCAAGCTTTAAACATCCCAAGGAGCACTGTGCAAGCGATAATATTGAAATGGAAGGAGTATCAGACCACTGCAAATCTACCAAGACCTGGCAGTCCCTCTAAACTTTCAGCTCATACAAGGAGAAGACTGATCAGAGATGCAGCCAAGAGGCCCATGATCACTCTGGATGAACTGCAGAGATCTACAGCTGAGGTGGGACAATCAGTCGTATATTGCACAAATCTGGCCTTTATGGAAGAGTGGCAAGAAGAAAGCCATTTCTTAAAGATATCCATAAAAAGTGTTGTTTAAAGTTTGCCACAAGCCACCTGGGAGACACACCAAACATGTGGAAGAAGGTGCTCTGGTCAGATGAAACCAAAATTGAACTTTTTGGCAACAATGCAAAACGTTATGTTTGGTGTAAAAGCAACACAGCTCATCACCCTGAACACACCATCCCCACTGTCAAACATGGTTGTGGCGGCATCATGGTTTGGGCCTGCTTTTCTTCAGCAGGGACAGGGAAGATGGTTAAAATTGATGGGAAGATGGATGGAGCCAAATACAGGACCATTCTGGAAGAAAACCTGATGGAGTCTGCAAAAGACCTGAGACTGGGACGGAGATTTGTCTTCCAACAAGACAATGATCCAAAACATAAAGCAAAATCTACAATGGAATGGTTCAAAAATAAACATATCCAGGTGTTAGAATGGCCAAGTCAAAGTCCAGACCTGAATCCAATCGAGAATCTGTGGAAAGAACTGAAAACTGCTGTTCACAAATGCTCTCCATCCAACCTCACTGAGCTCGAGCTGTTTTGCAAGGAGGAATGGGGGAAAAAATGTCAGTCTCTCGATGTGCAAAACTGATAGAGACATACCCCAAGCGACTTACAGCTGTAATCGCAGCAAAAGGTGGCGCTACAAAGTATTAAGTTAAGGGGGCTGAATAATTTTGCACGCCCAATTTCAGTTTTTGATATGTTAAAAAAGTTTGAAATATCCAATAAATGTCGTTCCACTTCATGATTGTGTCCCACTTGTTGTTGATTCTTCACAAAAAAATACAGTTTTATATCTTTATGTTTGAGGCCTGAAATGTGGCAAAAGGTCGCGAAGTTCAAGGGGGCCGAATACTTTCGCAAGGCACTGTAAATCGGCATATCTATCTATTATGGCCATCGAAATGTTAGCTATTAAAATCAGATCCAACAATACTATCAAGAGGTTAGAAATCCAGGGCTTAAAACAGGGATGCAAACTGGTGTGGGCCCAAAAAGGTGACGTTCTTTTTCTCTCACTGAAACATGCTAAACAAATCCCTGCTAGGGGGGGAATGCTGGTTAACTAATTAAAACAAAGAATATGATCTACATGATCAGTCTGTGTGTAAAATAAAGTTATTAATGTGAACCTAACTCAAAGCTAAAAAAAAAAATGTAAGGAAAGCAATCCAATGTTATTCGTTGCCTAGACTTTACTCAAATGACACAAGTCTTGAGGGAAAAAAAACAATACTAATATTGCAGTTAGCCATGACAGCCTTTATAATAGAACGCTTGTGACCACACACACACACACACACACATCTAAATATTGCACTTGGGGGGGAAAAACATTTTAAAGTAGAAATAGAACGAAACAAACAGGCATTCTATTTTTGCTCTATTATAGTGGTCACTATAGTAGACATTGATCTAGTGTACAAGGCTACATGTGTGCAAAAATAACGAACTGAGTAAAACATTTAATAATCCCCCCCTCACTCACACAAAAGGGTTACTATCAAGTTCAACACAACAAAAGCAATATCTTTGGGCTACATTGTTCACTTTCTGCCTGTGGACATCTGTTCTACAATGTGCCAGCAGAGCATGATATCAATTATGCCAACAAAGGGTCTCTTTCAGGCAGAGAGTGCACCCATCATACCCCTTTTTAATTCACTGTATTGAAAGAGGGAAAGTGTGTGGCGTTTGTTTCTATCACCTCTATTGGCCTACAGCATAAGTCAGGCCCAGCTCCAGCTACACTTGATCCCTGAATCCACTTGTTTAACCAGCAACGCCTCATTTTCACCTAATTCTCTCATTCTGAAAATTAACCACATACTGTACAAGGAAAACATTAGTACACATATATAGTTGGTTCCTTAGCTAGTTCACATTTCACACGGATTGCCAGGGTCCTTTAAACAACTAACGCGTTAAAACTAGAGAAACGGCAAGAACCGTATACCAGTTAATACTATAGCGAATTGGTTAGGTTACAAACGTTAGTTCATCTGATGTTGTAACCGTTCGCAAGCTAGCTGTCTGACTTCATTAGCCTGCTAATTTTCACAAACGCAATAATTTGATCAGCTAAATTGGCTAATGTTGCTCAACATTTATCTGGCTAGCTAATGGAGAATTAGATCCAGCTACTATAGCAAGATACTTAACGCTAACAATACTTTCTCCCTCACCTCAAACTTTACAAATGCCAGTTGTTTTTCGGTTACAGTTTTGACGGTACGCACCGTCACATTCGCACCCCCGTTCGTGGTCAGGCTTCCTTCTCATCTACCTCTTCCGTTATCGTTCAGGGACGCGCTGCTGTAGCTAACAAACTGCCTTTGCACCCTACTGCTGTCTTTCCAGAGCCCTCGCTGAATCTGTAACCAGCAAATCTCTTCAATCGCGTGCTTCATTCTATTGTTATGTGAACGAATGGCTGGGCCTTGGTCAGTCAGTATTGCTCCAAACGCTCCCCACTTATTCTAAAATTGATTGAATAGATTTTTCCCCCTCATCCATCTAAACACACAACCCCATGATGACAAAGCAAAAACAGGTTTAGAAATCTTTGCAAATTTATTAAAAATTAAACGGTCTGCAAGTCCTTCTGTGGAGATGGGGGAACCTTCCAGAAGGACAACCATCTCTGCAGCACTCCACCAATCAGGCCTTTATTGTAGAGTGGGCAGACTGAAACCACTCCTCAGTAAAAGGCACGAAAGCACGTTTTGAGATTGCCAAAAGGCACCTAAAGGAGTCTCAGACCATGACAAACAAGATTCTCTGGTCTGATGAAACAACAAAGATTGAACTCTTTGGCCTGAATGCCAAGTCTGGAGGAAACCTAGCACCATCTCTACGGTGAAGCATGGTGGTGGCAGCATCATGCTGTGGGGATGTTTTTCAGCAGCAGGGACTGGGAGACGAGGCAGGATCGAGGCAAAGATGAATGGAGCAAAGTACAGAGATCCTTGATGAAAACCTGCTCCAGAGCGCTCAGGACGTCAGACTGGGGAGAAGTTTCACCTTCCAACAGGACAACGACCCTAAGCACACAGCAAAGACAATGCAGGCATGGCTTCGGGAAAAGTCTCTGAATGTCCTTGAGTGGCCCAGCCTGAGCCCGTACTTGAACATCTCTGGAGAGACCTGAAAATAGCTGTGCAGCGATGCTCCCATGGCTCTGCAGAGAAGAATGAGAGAAACTCCCCAAATACAGGTGTGCCAAGCTTGTAACGTCATACCCAAGAAGACTCAAGGCTGTAATTGCTGCCAAAGGTGCTTCAAAGTACTGAGTAAAAGGGTCTGAATACTTATGTAACTGATTTCATTTTTATTTTTTTATTTTTTTTATACATTTGCACAAAAAAACAAAAACCGGTTTTTGCTTTGTCATTATGTGGTATTGTGTGCAGATTGATGAGGGGGAAAAAAAAACAATTTAATCCATTTTAGATTAAGGCTGTAACGTATCAAAAATGTGGAAAAAGTCCAGGGTCTGAATACTTTCCGAATGCACTATGTATCTACAAAAAAAAAAAAAAAAAAATATATATATATATACACACACACACACACATATATACATATACATATACATATACATATATATATATACACATATATATATATATATATATATATATGGGGGATTTTAAATGATGCAGACAATTACATTGATAGAAGCTACAATCTACAGTATCTGCAACATCTGATCTACCTCCTACAAAAAAACTTTTAAAAACTTGCTTGTTTGATTATGTGAAATCAAATTACCTGGTCATTATTTATATTATATCCATTACCACAGCTAACACAGCCACGGCAGGAGTACTGGTAGTGAATTAGTTTGCTAATGGCTACTCAACATACAGGTAACTGCCAAAACTAAGGAAACACTAACAACATCTCTTAATAGGGTGCTGGGCCCCCACGAGCCAGAACAGCTTCAATGCACCTTGGCATAGATTCTACAAGTGTCTGGAAGTCTGGAGGGATGCAACACCATTCTTCCATGAGAAATTCCATAATTTGGTGTTTTGTTGGTGGTGACAAATGGTCTCAGGTACCGCTCCAGAATTTCCCATAAGTGTTCAATTGGGTTGAGATCTGGTGACTGAGATGGCCATGGCATTTCATTTTCATGCTCATCAAATCATACAGGTGACCACTCGTGCCCTGTGGATGGGAGCACTGTCATCCTCTATTTAAAAAATAATGGCCTGCCCAGCATTTTTATACATGCTTAAGGTCATGATGGGATGCTAAAGAAATCACACATGTGTGGAGGCACCTGCTTTCAATATACTTTGTATCCCTCATTTACTCAAGCAGTTCCATTATTTTAGCAGTTACCTGTACATTGACATCGAGGTGGCACTAGCATCGAGAAACATTCATTTAAAAAAAAAAAAGTAGAGGAAAAATACAAATCATATTCTCAACCAACTGAAAGCAATCCCATCCTGCTGCATGCATTTCCGAGTAGACGGAACTAAAATAAGTATAAGAGCTCCTGCAGTGACTTTCTGAATGAGCCAATGCCTATTGAGAACAGCAGAAAAAGAAAAAACTCCCAAGAAACCTAATTAACTCCGACACACACACCCGAGCAGTGAGTTCCCCAATACAGAGGCAGCATACCAGCTGTCATTCAAACTGCCAGGTAGACATTGGAAGCTTGGAAAAGCACGCAAGACATCCGCCGCGATAGGCGAAAGAGTTTTCAAATCCGACACGCGGACTCGTTGAATAATTCCTACTGATTTACCCTTTTTCCTCAGCCTTGAACTGTTGGTGCGAGGGCTGTTATACACTGATTGACTCAGAGTCAATGTTTTATACTGGAAATGTACTAAGAAAGGAGACGTCCCAGCTATGGTAGAACACTCTATTTTCATTCTCTGCACATTGTTGCCAAGTTCTTCAGCATCTACACCAGTTTCACAATTTCTTTTCGGGCAGAGCACTAGCGCATTTCAACTCATCAAAGCTTGGTGTTTAGTTGAATCAAGTGTGCTACTGCTGGGCTAGAATAAAAATGTGCACTCCCTTCGGGTCCTCCAGGAAATGGATTGAGAAACAGTGATCGAAAGACTCCTTTCATCGGAGTGCACTAAATCCTACTTCTGCCACCATCTGTCTCTAAATTAGTTTATAGTTGTTTATACAGTTGAAGTCAGAAGTTTACATAAACTGAGTTTAAATGTATTTGGCTAAGGTGTTTCACAATTCCTGACATTTAATACTAGTAAAAATTCCCTGTCTTAGGTCAGTTAGGATCACCACTTTATTTTAAGAATGTGAAATGTCAGAATAATAGTAGAGAGAATGATTTCTTTCAGCTTTTATTTCTTTCATCACATTCCCAGTGGGTCAGAGGTTTACAAACATTGAATTAGTATTTCGTAGCATTGCCTTTAAATTGTTTAACTTGGGTCAAACGTTTCAAATAGCCTTCCATAATAAGTTGGGTGAATTTTGGACCATTCCTCCTGACAGAGCTGGTGTAACTGAGTCAGGTTTGCAGGCCTCCTTGCTCGCACATGCTTTTTCTGTTCTGCCCACAATTTTTCTATAGGGTTGAGGTCAGGGCTTTGTGATGGCCACTCCAATACCATGACTTTGTTGTCCTCAAGTCATTTTGCCACAACTTTGGAAGTATGCTTGGGGTCATTGTCCATTTGGAAGACCCATTTGCGACCAAGCTTTAACTTCCTGATGTCTTGAGCTGTTGCTTCAATATATCCACATAATTTCCCTGCCTCATGATGCCATCTATTTTGTGAAGTGCACCAGTCCCTCCTGCAGCAAAGCACCCCCACAACATGATGCTGCCACCCCCGTACTTCACGGTTGGGATGGTGTTCTTCGGCTTGCAAACCTCCCCCTTTTCCCTCCAAATATAACAATGGTCATTATGGCCAAACAGTTCTACTTTTGTTTCATCAGACCAGAGGACATTTCTCCAAAAAGTATGATCTTTGTCCCCATGTGCAATTGCAAACCGTAGTCTGGCTTTTTTCTGGTGGTTTTGCTGATTTCTTTTGATTTTCCCATGATGTCAAGCAAAGAAGCACTGAGTGAAGGTAGGCCTTGAAATACATCCACAGGTACACCTCCTATTGACTCAAATGATGTCAATTAGCCTATCAGAATCTTCTAAAGCCATGACATAATTTTCTGGAATTTTCCAAGCTGTTTAAAGGCACAGTCAACTTAGTGTATGTAAACTTCTGACCCACTGGAATTGTGATACAGTGAATTATAAGTAAAATAATCTGTCCGTAAACAATTGTTGGAAAAATTACTTGTATCATGCACAAAGTAGATGTCCTAACCGACTTGCTAAAACTATAGTTTGTTAACAATACATTTGTGGAGTGGTTGGAAACCTAGTTTTAATGACTCCAACCTATGTGTATGTAAACTTCTGACTTCAACTGTACCTGTACCCCCGCACATTGACGACTCGGTACCCCCTGTATATATAGCCTCATAATTATTTTGTGTAATTCATTTTTATATATATTTTTTTAAACTTTCGTTTATTTAGTCAATCTTTTCTTAACTCTTATTTGTCTTAAAACTGCATTGGTGGTTAAGGGCTTGTACATAAGCATTTCACGGTTGTATTCGGCGAATACAATTGTATTTGATTTTATATGCATATCACTACTATAAAGTAATCCCAAATGTGAAATTAGATTATGCCTATTTTCCCATACATACATTTCCCATACATTTGGGCTGAACTATCCCTTTAAGTCCGATAGGTCCCAGTGCTGCTCACCTCCAGGGCCTTGCTAAGGACCTCCACCTGGTCTCCTGAGGTGTTCTCCAGGGAGTCCTCGTAGATGTCCACCAGGAAGCCCAGCAGGTAGGGCGAGCAGTGGGTCTCCTTGAGCTCCAGGATCTGCTCCAGGAGACCCGGGTGGGACGACAGGCCCCGGTCCTGCAGAATCCTGGGGGAAAAGGAGGAGGAGAGGGGTGTGAAAAGCTTCAGCCAACTCTACAGAAGCAGTATCCCAATTCAGAGCTCCTACACTAAACATTGTGACTTCTGACATCTGCTGGTGGAGGATAGAAACTGCAAGATAAGTGAATTATTATTATTAGCCATTATGTTATAGACTCACAAAATAAAGACCCAGTGCAGTAAAAAAACTTCATTTAACAGTGTTTTATACATATTTCCATACTATGAGGTTGAAATAATACTGTGAAATTGTGAAAATGATAATGTTCTTGTTAGTGTGGTTTAAAAAGACTGCCTGAAATGTCAGCCTGTTTTGGTGGGATGAAATTGTCCTGCCTAGTTACATCACCAGGCGGTAAATTAATTAATAGACCAATAAGAAAGAGTTCCAAACCGCTCTGCCAATAACAGCTCGTTTTCAGTTTCCCCCTCTCCACTCAGACCAGTCCTACCAAAATTCTTGCTTGAAAAATTACTCTTTGATAAGAATATATTTGTTTCTTTTTGACCATTTTAATGGAAAAACAATCACAGTAAAGTACTTAATCATTACCCAGAAATGATTTGATATTGAGATAAAAACATCTGCATTGGTCCTTAAATATGAATACTTCAGAATTATGGCAATGAGGCACTATCTATAGTACTTCAGAATGTAGATGAACCCCTGGGTACCAGTTATGTCCATGTGTGCAGTTTGAAGGAAGTTGCTTACTAGCGTTAGTGCAGTGACTGGAAGTCCATGGTAACTGCTAGCATGCTAGTAGATGCCATAGACTTCGTCATTGTGTTAACACTAGTTAGCATTGGCTCACGAAACTACCTCCATACTTGATGCAGAGACATACAAATGTCCTAAATCCCTATATATATCCCTTTAAGTATTATTTAATTCCCTACTGAATGAATCCTGTATGACACCTACCCTTTCAAATAGTTCCACACGCTTTCATTGTGGGGAGCCTTCTTGATCTGTTTGAGACTGTACCTTAAAAAAGACAAAGGAAAACACATTTATCAGATGTGTCTGATGTAGCACACTGGAAATCTCTGTCCAGTCCAAAAAAAAAAATCCCATACCCAAGGAGACCCAAAACAATTTGATAGGTGTAATGCTAGAAGACCCTGGAAGACCCATCTAGCCTATCAGAGGACAAGGTAGAGCTACTATTATGACGCTCATACGGATCACATTCTTTCAGATATGAACTCAGCCAGAAAAGAAATGTCCCTTTTTCAGGACCCTGTCTTTCAAAGATAATTCGTAAAAATCCCCAAAAACTTTACAGATCTTCATTGTAAAGGGTTTAAACACCGTTTCCCATGCTTGTTCAATGAACCATAAACAATTAATGAACATGCACCTGTGGAACGGTTGTTAAGACACTAACAGCTTACAGACGGTAGACAATTAAGGTCACAGTTAGGAAAAATTAGGACACAAAAGAGGCCTTTCTACTGACTCTGAAAAACACCAGAAGAAAGATGCCCAGTGTCCCTGCTCATCTGCGTGAACGTGCCTTAGGCATGCTGCAAGGAAACATGAGGACTGCAGATGTGGCCAGGGCAATAAATTGCAATGTCCGTACTGTGAGACGCCTAAGACGACGCCACAGGGAGACAGGACAGACAGCGGATCGTCCTCGCAGTGACAGACCACGTGTAACAACACCTGCACAGGATCGGTACATCCAAACATCACACCTGCGGGACAGGTACAGGATGGCGACAACAACTGCCCAAGTTGCACCACGAATGCACAACCCCTCCATCAGTGCTCAAACTGTCTGCAATAGGCTGAGAGAGGCTGGACTGAAGGCTTGTAGGCCTGTTGTCTGGTGAGGACCTGCCTTACATCACCGGCAACAACGTCACCTATGGGCACAAACCCACCGTCACTGGACCAGACAGGACTGGCAAGAAGTGCTCTTCACTGACAAGTCACGGATTTGTCTCACCAGGGGTGATGGTCGGATTCGTGTTTATCGTTGAAGGAATGAGTATTACACCGAGGCCTGTACTCTGGAGCAGGATCGATTTGGAGGTGGAGGGTCCGTCATGGTCTGGGGCGGTGTGTCACAGCATCACCGGACTGAGCTTGTTGTCATTGCAGGCAATCTCAACGCTGTGTGTTACAGGGAAGACATCTGGTACCTTTCCTGCAGGCTCATCCTGACATGACCCTCCAGCATGACAATGCCACCAGCCATATTCCTCGTTCTGTGCGTGATTTTCTGCACGACAGGAATGCCAGTGGTCTGCCATGGCCAGCGAAGAGCCCGGATCTCAATCCCATTGAGCACGTCTGGGAACTGTTGGATCGGAGGGTGAGGGCTAGGGCCATTCCCCCCCCAGAAATGTTTGGGAACTTGCAGGTGCCTTGGTGGAAGAGTGGGGTAACATCTCACAGCAAGAACTGGCAAATCTGGTTCAGTTCATGAGGAGGAGATGCATTGCAGTACTTAAAGTGGCTGGTGGCCACACCAGATACTGACTGTTACTTTTGATTTTGACCCCCCCTTTGTTCAGGGACACATTATTCCATTTCTGTTAGTCACATGTCTGTGGAACTTGTTCAGTTTATGTCTCAGTTATTGAATCATGTTATGCTCAACCAAATATTTACACGTGTTAAGTTGCTGAAAATAAACACAGTTGACAGTGAGAGGACATTCCTTTTTTTGCTGAGTTTATGAAGTGTCTATGATGAAGTGTCTGGTGAGTAGGGGCTAGGAGGATGAAGTGTCTGGTGGGTAGGGACTAGGAGGATTAAGTGTCTGGTGGGTAGGAGGTTGTTTCTTTCCCATTTTCAGTTTCTACTCAAGAGCAGTAAGGTGTGGGTCCGACATGAGATATGGTATGTAGGGAGAGCAGGTACATACTGTACTTCTCTATTGAGTATGGATGGGTCTGAGTAGCCTGTTGTGTGGGAGATGACGTAGTGCCTCTGGTTCCATGCAGAGTTGTTCCTCACATCCTCCTCCAACAACTGCTCCACATACTCCAGCTCACTGTCCCACAGCTTGTACTCCTGGAGAACAATACACACCTATTTAGTACTGACACGCCATACACTTTAGTCAACACACTTACAGTATTTAGACCAGACACACATTTAGTAATGACAGAGACAAACACACCATTGTCATTGCTATACAGTATTCCAATGGCATGTGACCACTGATTAGTGATTAATACACACTGCAGATAAAGGATTTTCTGGTTCAGAAATCTCCCTTCATGCTGATATCCTAGAGACACTTCTGATCCATCCGCTACTAGATACTTTCCAAGACTATACAGTGATTCAATCACACATAAGGACAACAAAACTGCACAGTCATAATCAATGCAGCCCATTTCAGAGAGCCACAGGAGGTCTGTTCAGAGGCAGAATGCAAATGTCACTTCATTTGCATAGACATGTGAAAATAAATTATGCAAATCAAGGCCATTTGGTTTCATTAACACAAATCTGGAGCTGATAACATTTTCAAAATTGGGCCATTGAGTCTTAGGTAGGCTACATTCACAATGCTTTTGCAGTTTGACCGCAAATCATGCAACACTACTGTAATAAGTGGAGTGAGAGAATGAAAGGAAAGGGACAACCGAAACTGGGTTCATCGCTTTGCTCGTCTAGCAGAAGCGTCAGCTTATCATTCCAATCAGAGACACAGAGACAAAATCTTTGGCACCACCCGTTCTACTAGCAATAGATTGTTATTTGACAATTTCTGATAGCTATACATTGTTATTTGACCCATTCTGATAGCAATAGATTTGACCCTTTCTACTAGCAATAGATTATTTTACCCTTTCTACTAGCAACAGATTGTCATTTGACCCTTTCTGATAGCAATAGAATATTTGCATTCTCCATAGGCAGCCTTATACTCTCCATTTCATAAGAAGATATGTGATTGTGAATGTGTAACAGAGTAGTTCTAGTCCCTGTCCCAAACTGGGCTTATCCAGAGACACACTGCACAGGAACACTTCCTACTCAAAAAGCACAGTCAATACCACTGACCCATAAAAGCCAAGGTGAGGGTGAGGAGATGTCACTTGGTCCAGGACAACAGTAATTCTATGTCTCAGGAAAAGAGACGTCACTTGGTCCGGAACAACAGTAATTCTATGTCTCAGGAAAGGAGACGTCACTTGGTCCGGAACAACAGTAATTATATGTCTCAGGAAAGGAGACGTCACTTGGTCCGGAACAACAGTAAATCTATGTCTCAGGGCAAGAGATGTCACTTGGTCCGGGACAACAGTAATTCTATGTGTCAGGGCAGGAGATGTCACTTGCACAATGGCCGCTACTAGCACACAGCTAACAATTCACCATGAGTTACAAACACATCCTGGTTGTTGAGGCTCCTACCTTGAGGACCCACTGTCTGTGCTGCCAGGCATGGTAGTTCTTAGCATCCTGACTTAGGATCTCTGCAATGAACTCCAGTTCTTCCGAGGGGTCGTTCAGCCACTCCACCACCATACGTCTATGGTGCCTAGGATAAGGAGAAGACGGTTGTTGACACACATTCTATGGTTCTACACAAGTCTTTGTGTAACAGAAGAACAAGTTTATTGTTCAACTTGTTGAGAAGGAAAATGTATATATGCTCAAAAGCAAATGTTGGAGACAAACAGCCTGATGATGTCATCCAGTCACGTGTTCATTTTCCAAAGTACAGCACACAATATTTTACATAAAGTAGGTTCTTAAAGGATTATATAGTGTTAGTCTGCTCGTGTTTGCTTTTTGCCATGTAAAATTTAGTATTGTTAGATCGTGATACTGGGATAGTGACACAAATTTAGATTAGAAGAGCTCACCAGACTTGGTAGTTTTTGGGCTGGTCCTCAATGATGGCCGTAATGTACCTCATCTCCTCTCTCAGGTCCTTCTCCAGGGCCTGCAGTAACACTCGCCGGTAGTGCCTTCACACACACAGACACACAGAAAGATAAAAAGTACACCCTTTCTTTAGGGTCTTGCACTTGTCATTTTCGAAGAGAGGGTTATACCAAGTAAAACTATTGATATTCTACTGTTGTTGTGTTCATGAATCATAATAACATTGGCTTACCATACAGTGTAATTTGCAGCATTCAGTTCAATAGCTTCAGCCGTCAGCGTGAATGCCCTGTCGCTTTTTTCATCATTCTTCAATAACGCTCGGAAATAGTCATACACGTCTGTGACTATTGGAGACAAAAGTGACATGTTTGGTTGCATGGGGTACGTGTGAAATGAAAAGTTTCTGATGCAAAGTGAAATAATTTTGACATGAATCGTAACTACTCAAAGGGACTTCGGAGTCATTTGGTAGGCTAAATGCATGAGATTATATGCATAAAACAATATGGATGTATGGTTCTAAATTATATGCCAAGTTTAATATCTTACACTTGTCAGAGTAGGCAATCTTCACAACAGGATTGGGACCATCATCTTGTGGAACAGGTTCTAAATCAGCCCATTCTTTTCTGTCTCTTTTATATGAGCAGAGGCGGGAGGGAGAGAGAGAGGGTAAAGCTAGAGGGACATTAGTGAATGGGGCAACTGTTCTCTCCACCAATGCGGCTACGACAAATTTGCAGGTATCCCTTTTAAATCAATGCAAAATATAAAACACCAATACCTAGCTATAATTGTAAGAGTACTGTCAATTACAGATCAATCGGATCTCCCTTTCACGGCGAGCAAGCTAACGTAGCTAGCCAGCAAATTCAAACCGACTCAGGGAGTTGGGAAAAATAGCCAAATTGCTCCACAGAGAACAATCTTTGACTAGCTAATTAACGTTACACTCTGATAGCAATGTGAACCAGTCTTTATGCAGCTTCGACTTATGATGAATGCATGGCTACATTTGGCATCACTAACCACATGCAATCACTTTCTAGCTACCGTTAGCTAGCTACTTAGCCTAACTAGCTAATTAGCTTACCTGTAAAACATATAACGGAACGGGTTTTCATAATCAATTTCGGGCTCTTCTTCGACCCCTTCCTCGCTCCTCCTCTCATCCTGCAATTCTGAGGATACATGTGAAGTTTCTTCAATGCCTGACATTCTGTCATAAGCTGGTCTTTCGGTTGCAGGCTGAACAAGTGCTGCCTTATTTGCAACGTCGGACCTCTGTGTTGTTGCACTCATTTATGTAATTTCCTCTGTTTTGTGCAACTCGGATAACCGTTTTACAAGGTACAGTGTACTGGAGCATGTATGATCCGCGTAGGGGTCGATAGCAATAGTTGATTAATATTAATAAGAAAAATAATGAGGAAGAAATATCAATGAGGAAAGTTTTAAAACGTTGAGTGTTTGTCCGCTATAAGTTAGCTCATTATCAAATAAATGGTTTTCAAAATGGTTTGTTTTGTAAGTATTGGTACTTTCAATACAATTGCTACCGCGTTCAAAACTGGGAAAAATGAGGACTAATCATGACGTCAGTGATCTTCAGGTCCGAAAGTCGGAGATTTAGAAAAAGGCCCGAGCTGGAATTCCGAGTTGATTTGAACGCACTGAGGTCGGAGATTTACGAGTTCCCAGTCGCTTTAAACGCGGCATGGGAAATCGGAAGAAAACTAGGTCAAATCAGGTCAAATCATGACGTCAGCAAAGGAGGCGGCTGAGCGGAGAAGGGCTGATAATGGCTGTAACGGAGCAAATTAAATAACATCAAACACCTGGAAACTATGTGTTTGATACCATTCCACATTAGGGTGCCACAAACCTCCTGTTGCCGTCAGTGACCTTCAGATCGGAAAGTCAGAGCTCTAGGAAGAGGCCCGAGTTCCCGACATGGAATTCCGAGTTGGATGACCGTTCGAACCGATTTATCTCAGTCTGGAGCTCGCTTTTTTCAGATCCCTATTGTCTCGAACGCACTGAAGTCGGAGTTCCCAGTTGTTTTGAATGTGCCATACTCACACAGGTTTACCAAAGACAGGTCTTGATCCGACATTGCAGGCGACTGCGGACTGACTGATCAACAAAGAACATTGCATCATAAACGACTCATTATTTTTTAGACCAGTCAGTCAGTCACAATTTACCCATGATACATTACGATTTTGATAATTTCGAACATGGCCCTTGTTATACTGAACACATATAAATGCAACGTGTAAAGTTTTCGTCCAACGTTTCATGAGCTGAAATACAAGATCCCCGAAATGTTGTGCTCTCCAAATTTGTGCTCAATTTGTTTACATCCCTGTTAGTGGGCATTTCTCCTTTGCCAAGAGAATTCATTCAACTGACTGGCGTGGCATATCAAGAAGCTGATTAAACAGCATCATCATTAAACATATGCACCTTGTGCTCGGGACAATAAAATGCCACTCAAAAATGTGAACAATGCCACAAATGTCTCAAGTTGAGGGAGCGTGCAATTGGCATGCTGACTGCAGGACTGTCCACCAGAGCTGTTGCCAGATAAATGAATGTTAATTTATCCACCATAAGCTGCCTCCAACATTATTTTAGAGAATATAGCATTATGTAACCACGCCAGCCCAGAACCTCCACATCCTGCTTCTTCACCTGCGGGATCGTCTGAGACCAGCCACCTGATGAAACTGAGGAGTATTTATATCTGTAATAAAACCCTTTTGTGCGGAAAAACTAAATTCAGATTGGCTTGGCCTGGCTCCCAAATTGGTCGCCCTATGCCCACCCATGGCTGCGCCTCTGCACAGTCATGTGAAATCCATAGATTAGGGCCTACAAATTTAAATTGACTGATTTCCTTATGAACTGTAACTAAGCAACATCTTTAATTGTTGCATGTTATGTTTATATTTTTGTTCAGTATACATTGGGCACTAAATGTATTTGATTCCCTGCACTGGATTAATGTGGACTGGACAAAGTGGACACATTCGTCTGCCCCGGCGAAGCTGACACATGCCATTTCTTACAATGCCTGGATAACCACAATTTGTTATAGAAATCTGTCAGTCGATGACATGGCACGCAACCGTTGGTTGATGCATGCAACATCTGAGCACGGGAATGCAACCATTGTTTTGGATCTTAAAAGACAAGTGAGATTGGACATTGTTTACACTTTTCATCAAAATGACACCTTTTAGCAAGAATTTATCCCATCACTGCCACCCATCCATTTATCCATAACTGCCCAAAGCCCAACAAGAGGAGTGCCTCTTACTGACCATTGTCGTGGAAATATTGAATCAAATATTTCTCAGATACCGGAGCATGTGAATTCAAATAGACCTTATTACAAAAAGTAACAAAGCCAAGCAATTCCACGGAAGAACTGCCTTCTCGTCACTGACCTCAGGCTTTATAGGTTTCCACTTTCAGATAACACACATGGTCACTCCTCTCTATGTAGATGATTAACACCCCTTGGCCTCTCACCACAATTATCTTTCAGTCTCAATTCTTGCTTGTTTACAGATTCTGTTAGTGGCATAACCATGGCAATGATACAAAAAAATAAGACACACATAATGCAGGTGTCTGTCCAATGATACTCATAGGACTACACGATGGGTCTCCCCAAGCCTATAATGGCACAGACATACAATACAACTACATGCCCTACAGGCAGTCACAGGACCAGGCAATGACTTCCCTCAGGCCTACAACAGCACAGGCATACATACATAATGCAATTGCATGTCTCAATGCTAGTCACAGGACCAGGTAATGACTTCCCTCAGGCCTATAACAGCACAGGCATACATTTTCTGCTTACATTCTGCTTTTACATGTTGACCCAGCTCTGTTCATTCACCTGAGCTCAGCCTTTATTCTGCTTGCACATGTCTATTAATTAACCTTATGTTGATTCTTCTTACTACTTCTGGGAGAACAGTCTAGATACTGGAAAATCACCCATAGTCATGAATTTTCTCCAACACCGTCTACTGAATGTACCCAAGGAGAGGAGTACTCCTTACTGATCATCTACTGAATGTAACCGAAGACAGGATTTTCCCAGAGGAGAGAATTCCCACGGCACAGGAACGGGGCGACATGTACAGTAGCTTAGTGGCTCAGAGAGTTGGGCCAGTAACTGAAAGGTTGCCATTTCAAATACCAGAGCTGGTGTTGTGCTGAAAATCTCCCCCCTGACAGAACCCCCTCCTCTTGTAAACAAACATTTCAGAACAACTATGGCTGAATTATCCTTACACTTTCAAACATACTAGTCGAATAAGACATTGGAGAGATGCCGAATTTTGGCAAAGAGATTTATTTATAGACTAATACAAATCAGAAGCGGATTTAGGTATAAATCAGCCGTTCTACCCCAACAACTACTCGGCCATGACGTTGATTAAGGCACCTCGCTGATTCTGTGGGGTTGGGTTAAATGCGGAAGACACATTTCGGTTGAATGCAGTCAGTTGTGCAACTGACCAGGAATCCTCATACTGTATGTACCATTCTGCTACATGGCTGGTTATCATAATATTCACAGAATTGCAGAGAATAAAAGTGATGTGTATACAAATAATTTCAGTAACGTTCAAAAGTGCTTTTTTCAAAAAGACCTGGATACTGCTCTCAAAAATATCTTTATTATTATTTTTACATATGAAAACTACAATTAATCAACTCAGTAGCTAACAATTGTACATATAGTTAACACGTTTATTGTGGGCTAATGTATAAGATGGACTTGTAAAAAATTGCTATTATCCAAAACCGTTCAGGTTACAGCGAAGGTAAATGGATGGAATCTAGCCTTCTTTGTTCAGGAATATCACTGTTTGCCATTGCCATTAATGGGCAGTTTCTTGTAGGCGTCAGAGCCCAGGAAGGCCTTGATTTTGGGACGGGCTGACATCTTCTCGACAAAGCTCTTCAGGGAGGGGGAGGTATCCAGGCAACTGGAGCAGAGCACCAGGTGGTTGAGCAGCACTTCAAACAGACTGTAGTCAGCAAACGAAGGCTATGTAGAATAGGGAACAGAGAAAGACTCTCTCATGATGGCATATAACTTGAATGGTGATGCATGTTCTCCTCATTCTAGTTCTGTGATAGGTAACAGACAATACTGAGATTACAAGAGAACCAAACCATTTGGCAAAATGTATTCATTAACTTACTCCATAATTAAATAGCCCTCTTTTTGTTTGTGCATTGCAGGATTGGTTACCTTGTCACCAACAAGAAAACCAGTCTTGTTTTTGGCCATCACAGCTTCAAACTTGTCGAGGTGGTTAGGAAGGTCTTTGATGTATTGGTCTTTACCAGTATCCTATGAAAAAGAGAAAGTGTTTAATAACGACACTTCATAAATGTTTACACATTAAGCTACCAGGGTTTCCGTTAGCTTGCAAATGAAAAGCAAATAAATACAACTGTTGCCTGCCAAAATGACTGGGAGAAAAAGAAAACGTTGCAAAATAATGCTTTTTATCAATTGATGGAAATACCAGTCGATGGAAATGCATTTCAACATAATGCTTATCGGTCTATAGATTCATTTGCATACCTTTGGGGGAATTTAAAAAATTGTCCTGTGTGTATTTGTTAGTCATCATGCATCTTATTCAGTGGTAACCCATCACTCAGACCAGGTAGGGCAGCCCCATCTGTTTAGCTATTTATTTGCATGTTATTTTGGCATTAATACATGTCACATATCAGTTTGCAAACAAGGTAAAAAAAAATAAACAAATTAATAATTGAGTAATAAAACCATATACAAAACAGTCTCTTTTTTTGCTTCCTTGAGTAAGGCGGTTTCAAAATGCATGTGTTTCAGACTAGCTCAGTGGTTTCTGCGGTGGGGTGGCCAGCAGAAAATACAGAGCGTATGGGTTGGTAATGTTCTCTAGTTGTGCTGGGATTGGCTCAGTGTTCTGTCACTCATGGGGACAATACATCACCGCAAAATCTACAGGGAGAGCTTGAAATTTCTTGTCAACAAACTATAGTTTTGCCAAGTCAGTTAGGACATCTACTTTGTGCATGACAAGTAATTCTTCCAACAATTGGTTCCAGACAGATTATTTCACTGTATCACAATTCCAGTAGGTCAGACGTTCACATACACAAAATTGACTGTGCCTTTAAACAGCTTGGAAAATTCTGGTTACAGGTTAAACAGCTTGGAAAATTCCATAAAAATGATGTCATGGCTTTAGAAGCTTCTGATAGGCTAATTGACATCATTTTAGTCAATTCTAGGTGTGCCTGTGGATGTATTTCAAGGCCAACCTTCAAACTCAGTGCCTCTTTTCTTGACATCATGGGAAAATCAAAACAAATCAGCCTAGACCTCAGAATATAAATTGTAGACCTCCACAAGTCTGGTTCATCCTTGGGAGCAATTTCCAAACGCCTGAAGGTACCACGTTCATATGTACAAACAATAGTACGCAAGTATAAACACCATGAGACCACACAGCCTTCATACCGCTCAGGAAGGAGACGCCTTCTGTCTCCTAGATATGAACGTACTTTGGTGTGATAAGTGCAAATCAATCCCAGAACAACAGCGAAGGACCTTGTGAAGATGCTGGAGGAAACAGGTACAAAAGTATCTATATCCACAGTAAAACGAGTCCTATATCGACATAACCTGAAAGGCCGCTCAGCAAGGAAGAAGCCACTGCTCCAAAACCGCCATAAAAAAAGCCAGACTACGGTTTGCAACTGCAAATGGGGACAAAGATCGTACTTTTTGGAGAAATATCCTCTAGTCTGATGAAACAAAAATGGAACTGTTTGGCCATAATGACCATTGTTATATTTGGAGGGAAAAGGGGAGGCTTGCAAGCCGAAGAACATCATCCCAACCGTGACGCACAGGGGTGGCAGCATCATGTTGTGGGGATGCTTTGTTACAGGAGGGACTGGTGCACAAAATAGATGGCATCATGAGGCAGGAAAATTACGTGGATATATTGAAGCAACATCTCAAGGTATCAGTCAGGAAGTTAAACCTTGGTTGCAAATGGCTATTCCAAATGGACAATGATCCCAAGCATACTTCCAAAGTTGTGGCAAAATGGCTTAAGGACAACAAAGTCAAGGTATTGGAGAGGCCATCACAAAGCCCTGACCTCAATCCTATAGAACATTTGTGGGATTTACAGAAAAAGCATGTGCGAGCAAGGAGGCCGGCAAACCTGACAGTTACACCAGCTCTGTCAGGAGGAATGGGCCAAAATTCCGCTAACTTATTGTGGCTACCCGAAACGTTTGACCAAGTTAAACAATTTAAAGACAATGCTACCAAATACTAATTGAGTGTATGTAAACCTCTGACCCACTGGGAATGTGATGAAAGAAATAAAAGCTGAAATAAATCACTCTACTATTATTCTGACATTTCACATTCTTAAAATAAAGTGGTGACCCTAACTGACCTAAGACAGGGAATATTTCCTAGGATTCAATGTCAGGAATAGTGAAAAACAGAGTTTAAATGTATTTGGCTACGGTGTATGTAAACTTCCGACTTCAATTGTACTTAATTGTTTGAAATTTGAATGTTTCATTTCATATTATGAGGCATGTCTATCCTTGCTTCAAAATAGCCTAAAGGCAAAATCTGACCATGACAATGTGAAGGCAATTATTTTATAAAGACTTTATAGACGGCAGATGAATTTCAAGTTTGTGGTTTAGCATACAATTGATTCTACCATTTCCACTGTTCTGTGTACAAGTTATGATATTTATGGAACAGCTTCATTTCCATAACAATGTTTTAGTTTCTCAAAATCATTGTCATGTGGTAATCATAAAAATGATAATTTTAAAAAACTCATCCTTTGTTTAAAAATGGCCTTTTTGCAGATTGCCATGTCTCATTTACGATTAATTGAAAATTATAATTTTTTCTAGAGTCTCTCTCCTTTTCAAACAAGCATTGCAGAGCTGGCTACAATTTCAATTTCATCCCCCTGAAAAGATAGAACAAATGTTACAACAAATATTATGGCTGAACTCAAATGTGCTGGTTGATAAAATATCTGTATTTATGGGAAAGATGTTTGAAAATTGTATTTTGTTCTTAAATTATATTGTAAATTGGAATGGTAGAGTTATGTAATTCATGGAGTTATCAGAATTGTACGGGAAGGTCTACTCAATCCAAGAGTACAACCAATTGATTACAGCATTACCCCAAAAATGGAGGAGGCAGGTGGCAGCGGGAGGAGGTAGGGAACTGGTCTCTGTCTAATATAAAGGATCAACACTTGCGCAGGAATAAAAATAGCATAAATAGGAAAGTATAAAAGTTTAATTTGAGGACCAGGATGTTGACAACTGTGCCATACGTATTGTAAAATAGTTGGGAAGAGATTTTTGATGTACCAATTCCATGGTACAGGGTGTATGAGTAAATATATAAAAACGCAAGATTCAAGACTTTGTGCTTTTCAGCTAAAATTATTATATAGAATTCTTGCCACCAACAAAATGTTGAATATTTGGGGCATAAAATCATCGAAGCTCTGCAGATTTTGTTGTGAGGATACAGAATCAATAGACCATTTATTTTGGCATTGCCCTCAGGTAGCCCGTTTCTGATTTTAGGTTCAGGAATGGCTGAAAATGCATAGCATTGAGCTAAAAATGACCCTAGAAATAGTACTGTTAGGAGATCTGGAGAGACCGGGTCAGTCAATTACTTATATATTAATACTCTTAGTGAAAATATTTATCTTGAACTTGCAATCTCTGGATTCTATTTGATTAGATAGATTGAAATTGTACGTTAAACATCACAGCACAGTTGAAAGATGTGTCGCGTAGAAACCCGAAGTGGGTGGACAGCAGAGATAGAAGGGATGGGTTGAGGGAAGCTGAGGGTTGGGATGTGGAATTGGAGACAAGTGGAATTGCTGTGAGGTAGATAGCATGATGGTCAAAGATACTTTTTATTATGTTATTATTTTGACGATTAAAAAAAAAATGTTTGAATGACACTGAGGGGCAGTGTTTCTACAACTAATGTCGGTTTGCCCGAGGCTGATACCGTGCAGGTGTTTGTACACATGCATATACAGACTCTCATTAAAAAAAACACATACTAGAAGACACACATACATGTAATAGTGCCAGACATGCACACAAACATATACAGTTGGCATTGCTGTTATGATTTTAGTTTAGTTGTTTTAGTTTTTATTTTACTTTGCATTGTTGTTTGCAGTTTTCTTCTGTCATTTCCTTTTTTCTCTTTAGTTCATTCTCTTAGTTGTTGGTGAATTGGGGGGGTTCTTGGGGGTGGGGAATGGAATTAATTTTATTTTTTATTTTTCTTCTTGGGGAGGTGGGACTGTGGGCAGGGTCTCAAATGGTTGAGGGACAGCTATTGGGAACTGTGGGTCTTAGAGGGTTCGGGTCCACGTTTCTTGGCCTGGTGGGAGAGCTGTCAACGTGCCCTTGAGCAGGGCATTGACCCTGTGTGCCGCTCTGAATCGGAGTCTGTTGGATGACTGGTATGATGTAGTTGTTGAGCGGCTTCACTGCAGGTGTATTGTATATTTCAGAAATCAAATGTTTTTTTATTTTCCCGATCACGTTGTCAGGCGCCACACATTGAACCAAATGTTTTTTATTTTCCCGATCACGTTGTGAGGCACCACACATTGAACCAAATGTTTTTTATTTTCCCGATCACGTTGTGAGGCGCCACACATTGAACCAAATGTTTTTTATTTTCCCGATCACGTTGTCAGGCGCCACACATTGAACCAAATGTTTTTTATTTTCCCGATCACGTTGTGAGGCACCACACATTGAACCAAATGTTTTTTATTTTCCCGATCACGTTGTGAGGCGCCACACATTGAACCAAATGTTTTTTTACTGCACTGCATTAGTAAAGGAACATTTTGTATGAACTGTATGAACTTAGTCAGAATTTCAGCCTTGGTGAATACTTACGTATTCCTGGTAAATCATTTTTCCATACTTAAGACGAAGGTCCTCAACGCCATCACACATCATGTCAATGCGGGCAGCCTCCTTTCCATCTTTCCCATAGGCATCTGTGTGTGTTTGAGTTAGGTGAAAGTAGAAATAACATTTCAGTCTAACATTTGAGAGATTATAAAGGATAAATGGAGTGAGGAAAACAATGTAAATATCAAACATAACTTTCACCTGGTCAGCCTATACCATGGAAAGCTCAGGTGTTTTGTTATCTCTGTGTATATGACATTACAATTGAGATCAATTACCATGATTGCGGCCCAAGTGCCTCAGAATGGCATTGGATTGGTACAGGACCAATCCTCCATCTTCAAACTTGGGCAACTGACCAAATACCTAAAACCAGAAAAATAAGTTGTGTTGTTTATTATAGATTGTAACAACTAATTGGGACATGGGGTTTACATATATATTGTCGCTGAATAAACTCTACATTGATAGCAACTGAGTTAATGAGGTAAAATCGCTTTACTTCAATATGAATAATGGAATGTACAGGCAGAGATTGTTGAATCAAACATTATAAACAAACCAATTGTCCTTTAAAAGCACATCCCAGCTGTTATTAACAGACCATCATCCCTGGCTCAACTGAACAGGTTGACAAATGAAAGATGGTAACAAAATAATGATCCATTCCCCACTCACACAAGAGGCTTTCAGATCTCCTTTCGTCCAGTCAGCAAAGTCCATCAGGATCTCCTTCCACTCCTGGCCCTGGTCGGCCATCATGATCCTCATAGCGCCACAGCGCCCTGTGGTACACGAGACAGAACAGGTCAACAAAAACAAAGCAGCTCTCAATCATAAGACACTCTGGCATCATTAGACGCTTTGGCACAGATCTAACGTGTTATAAATAGCACTAGTGTTGTGTAAATATATGCATTCCAGACTAGATAAAAAATAAACAGGTAAGACTATAAGCCGAAGTAAAATATAAAGGGGTGCAAAGTTTGCTTTCTTGTTGATGTACAGTAGTAGGTCTATAAAAAGGCAGTTTATATCCAGAAATAAAAAGTATATTTTATCTCTGGGATTATTTATACGACGTTCTTGATTAATTTTAAAACATGTATCTTACAAAGGAGTTGTTTAATCTAACTGCATTAACTATTTATCTGTACATGGAATTGTATTTGGGTTTTTTTAACTCATTTTTTCATTTCTTTACAGGAAAATGCCACGGGCGCTATCTGATGTGTGGAGACATCAGTCACTGCAGCTAATGTAGAAGGAAAAGCTGTGTACATTTGCAAATATTGTGCCAAATCATATGTGAACAATTCCAACAAAGATGCAGAATCATCTGGCCAAGTGCATAAAGTTCCCTCAGCGCTCATAACAAGCAACCTCGGACAAAAGTTCCTCTACTTCTATTCAAGGTGAAAATGATGAATCAGACACCTTATCGATATCAACAGCTCATGGTCCTCCTGGAATCAGACGTTTTTTTTGGACTCAATGGAGGAACGTAGTCAGATAAATGTTGATGAATGTCTTGCTCAAGAAGTGTATGCAACTGATTCACCTCTGATGCTCACAGGCAATGTGTATTGGAAGAGATCGCTAAATGTTCTTCTCCCAGCATACACCCCTCCAACTAGACATGCTTTATCTACTAATTTGCTGGATGCAGAGTTCAACAGAGTTCAAGTGAAGGTCAAGCAAATTATAGAGAAAGCAGACTGTATTGAAATCATCTCTGATGGGTGGTCAAACGTTCGTGGGCAAGGAATAATTAACTACATAGTCTCCACCCCTTAACCAGTATTCTACAAGAGCACAGACACAAGGGACAACAGACACACCGGTCTCTACATTGCAGATGAGCTGGAGGCAGTCGAATGACCTTGGATCACAGAAGGTATTTGCACTGGTGACAGAATGCTGTGCACATGAAGGCTGATTGGTCTAAAGTGGAGGGGTCCTACCCTCACATCACACCCATTGGCTGTGCTGCTCATGCTCTGAATCTGCTCCTCAAGGACATCATGACACTGAAAACAATGGATACACTCTACAAGAGAACCAAGGAAATGGTTAGGTAAGTGAAGGGTCATCAAGTTATAGCAGCAATCTACCTCACCAAGCGAAATGAGCAGAATAAGAGCACCACACTGAAGCTGCCCAGCAACACCCGTTGGGGTAGTGTTGTCATCATGTCTGGTAGTCTCCTGGAGGGGAGGAGTCTCTCCTAGAAATGGCCATATCACAGTCTGTCAATATGGACAGGCCCATCAAGAGGATCTTCCTGGATTATGTATTTTAGGAGAGAGTGGTAAGCAGCCTGAAACCTATTCACTGTTACTCCAAGCAGAGGAAACTACATTTCTGAAATACATCAAAAAGCATGAAGACTTCTGCCTGAAGCCCATACTATACGCCGCAGAGTACAGGTAGGACCCCAAGTATGTTGGCAAGAGCATCCTGTCTGGTGCAGAGATCAACAAGGCCTATAGTGTCATCACTACCGTGTCTCGCCACCTTGGCCTGGATGAGGGCAAGGGTCTTGGCAGTCTAGCGAAGTACACTACCAAGCAAGGGCTTCGGGATGGAGATGCAATATGGCAGTCGTGCCAACATATCTCATCAGCCACCTGGTGGAAGGGACTTTGTGGATCTGAGGCGCTTTCCCCTGTTGCCTCCATCATCCTCCAACTCCAACCAACATCAGCCGCCTCAGAGCGCAACTGGTCCTTGTTTGGGAACACACACACCAAAGCACGCAACTGGTCCTTGTTTGGGAACACGCACACCAAAGCACGCAACAGGCTGACCAATACAACGGTTGAAAAATTGGTGGCCTTCTGGGCAAATATGAGGCCTTTTGAGCCTGACAACGAGCCATCCTCAACAAGGTTGGAAAGTGACAGTGAAGATGAGGCCTCAGCCAGATGTTCAAGAGGTGGACATTGAGGAGATGCAGGGAGAAGACATGAAAGCCTGAGAGGAAGACAACCAAAGCTTTAGTTTCTTGACTATCATTTTATAGATGCATATTGAAAACGTGTTTTGGGTGATGCGATGTATCATTGGGGATCATTCAATATTCCCTTTTGTTGCTCAGTGAAATTATCCCATGTGAAGAGTCAACTCATTTAATTGAAGTTCAATTTGAAACTAAATCGTTATTTTATTTATATTGGAAGAATGTAATAATTTGCAATTATGTCTACTTATGATAAGGTAAAATGTTTATGTTTCTGTCTCCATATGATATGGTAAATATATCCAATTCAAAAAACATCTACATTTAAATGGTATTAATATTAATTTGCATATATTTCTGTTAATTCCCATAGATTCCTGTTAATTCCCACCTCTGAATATTCCCCAAAATGTGCAACCCTACTCCCATGACATGATTGTGCACCCCACATTAACCTGGGTCACATGCTCCTCCTGACTGAAAGCCAGCCCTTCTCAGTGCTAAAGCACCATGAATAATGTAAGCAGCAGACACAGAAGGAACACAGACTGTTAAGTGTATGAACGGTGACCATGGGGGCCAGCTGAGCCAACCTAGTAGTCCAAGTATTTTCTGTGATAACAATCAAAAGGGATGGGTGAGGCTGCAAAGTGAACAGCCATTGTGGGTGAAATCCAGGTCATAAAATCTGTGTGAAAGATCACACATGGTGTTAAGATGACCTGGAATGACTTCACCTCCAGTTTATGTTATTAAATCAATAGAAACACAATATTGAGTATTGAGTCAAGCTGCTGCAGCAGGCTACTGGGTAATTAATGACACTAAATAAGTTCACATTTCATGAATGTGAGCAGTAATAGGTGCAAGGCTTTTGTCTTACACCATTTTTTAAAGAGACAGTACAATTGCAGGAATAATTTTGGTTATAGTTTGCTATATCAATATAAAAAGCGTATTATAACAGGAAATGCATGAACAACCATGCACTCTCCAATGGTAGACTATTATTACTTCAAAACAATAACCAGGCTCTGTCATGTGATGTTGAATAGGATTAACTGGCTCCACATACCTCGGACTCCAAAGTAGGTGATTGTGTAGGGACCCACTGGAGAGAGGAGATACAAAACATGTGTCAATTCATTACAAGAAAATACACTTTGATGAAAATATTTCAGACAAAAATTATTCTGACTTTTATACCATGGATTCAGACAAACTGATCTGTTTTGTGCCCCATTGCTATGGCAACTAAATGAAATAGCTGCCTTTGGAAGAAAATACTAATGAGAGTACTGTTAAACTTTTTAAAAGCAAAAAAGAGACTTTAGTATTAAATACTACAAATATAGTATATTTAACCAATAAGGCCCGAGGGGGTGTGGAATTTAGGTTTATATATTTTTTATTTTACCTTTATTTAACTAGGCAAGTCAGTTAAGAACAAATTCTTATTTACAATGACTGCCTACCCCATCCAAACCCGGGCCAATTGACCACTGCCCTATGGGACACCCAATCACGACCGGATGCGATACAGGCTGGATTCGAACCAGGAACTGTAGTGATGCCTCTTTCACTGAGATGCAGTGCCTTAGACCGCTGCGCCACTCGGGAGCCCAATATGGCCAATATACCACGGCTAAGGGCTGTTCTTAGGCAAGACGGAACTAGAGCAGAAAAAATAAAAATGTTGTCATACCTGTGATTTATAATATAAACTTGGGAGGCTCGAGCCCCGAATGCTGATTGGCTAACAGCCATGGTATATTAGATGGTATACCGGCAAAAGAACTGGACATCTATTTAGGCGAGGTGCTGGCTAGCGGAGTAGAACACCTAAAAATTTAAAGGAGAGCCGCACACTCTAGGAGCTCAGATGCAAAAATGTAATAACCTTACGTGCAACGTTTTGAAAGACAAGCTGTCTTCATCAGGGAATAATGACAAACACTGCGGGGTGACTAGTTTAAATAGTGTCAAAAGACACACACGTGTCTGTAACCATGGCCGGGTGCAGCCTGATATCATTGGTTAATTATCATATATAAAATAACAATTAAAATTCTTACAAAAAAACAAATGGATAGCATATGATCAAAGATACAATTTGGCTACATAAGCCTAAAAACATTTACAATAGCAAAATCACAATAATCACAAGAATGGCTTCAGATCAAAGTCTCAATTGACACCGAAGGGAGCAAGGGTCTTTAAAATTAAAGATCCAGGCAGCCTCTCATTTTAACAATAAATTATCCTCCTAGGGAGGGTGACATGTTTGATGCCAATATAACGTAGGGACGACAGAGTGGTTTGCTTCCAAAAATTGGGCCGCAACTGGCTAAGTCAAGTTTTTGCACCTAATGGTGCTACGATGCTCTGAGGTTCGTACTTTGAATTTGCGCTTTGTTTTACCCACATAATTTTTACCACAAGGACAAGTTATAAGATAAATAACTTCCTTAGTAGAGCACGTGATAACACCTATGATTGGGACCCGTTTCCCTGTTTGGGGGTGTTTGAAGGATATACATCAGTGTATAGAACATTATCTTCACACAAGATCAGAAGATCAAGGAAACTGATTTGACGTGTGTCAGATTGCATAGTAAATCTCAGATGCTGAGAACAGGAATTTTAAAAAGGATTTATTTTTACATTTTTAATATCAGATGGTATACCACGGGTATAACCAAACATGCATGTTTACTGCTCTAATTCCGTTGGTAACCAGTTTATAATAGCAATAAGGCACCTCAGGGGTTTGTGGTATATTGCCAATTTATCACGGCTAAGGGCTGTATCCAGGCACTCTGCGTTGAGCCGCGCGTAAGAACAGCCATTAGCCCTGGTATATTGGCCATATACCACAAACCCCCGAGATGCCTTACTGCTTGAGTATAGGCCAAGTTGTAAGTGCTATTTGCATGTGAAAATCCCATGCGCCCATTTGAATAAACGATTGTTTTTGTTAGCAAACAAATCTTGCAGTGTAGTCAATCTGGCGTATGTGCCATTTTTGCATATCAAGCATCCGGGTTATGTCAGGGGTGTATTCATTCGTCAGATTCCGTTGCAAAACGTTTACTCTAGGAAACAAACGGAAGCAACCAGAGTAAATGTCACTAAACGGGGAGGGCTATACCCGAGTTTGGCCAATATCAACTCATTTTCGTTGCAAAACGTTACGTTTGCAACGGAATCATACTAATCAATACACCCCTAGTTTAGCTAGCCAGGAAGCTCAAATTCACCCAGTCAGTCTGACAGCACTTCAACCAACTCAAGCATAGATATCCTCGAATATGAAACTTGAATGAATTCTGAAAATAAAAAAAAATCACCATGCATAACTGGGTGGGAGGACAATCTGTTGTTCAGTTAGCTAACTAGCTACATAACCCAGGTTTAGCCAATAAATTAGCATAACTTCCAACTAGCTAGCTATTGGTCTTATTTTTCGTATACCGTCGAGGATCAGTTTTAGTTGCAAAATTAATGTAATGGCAAGGTAGGCTAGTTAAAGTTAACCTAATTCAAAAGCTCGCCCGCGTGCACGACCGACTATAGGACAAACATCTGACTGTGCGCAGTATAAATCCTAAAGTCCTAGCCATCTATTGCACATCGCTTTATTTATTATAACGGAACTATATTTTGCAATTGTGGTCTAAAGCTAGGTACTTACTTTTGTGATGCAAGTGGTGCAGTGGCTCTGACAGTGACCAGTGAAATGAACACGTTTGAAAATGGAATGGTGGGGTTGTCCCTTTCTAAACTCCCAACTACACGCCCACATCTGTCACTTTCTGCAAAGTCATACTGACTTACAAGTTAGTTACGTTGTTGCCTTGAATTGAAGGATCCCAATGTGCTATAGCCTAAATCAATAATGATAACTTGATACAAAAGCAAAACTAATTTCGTGCAGTCTCAAGTCCAAAGAAGTCCCAATGTCCTAATACTATACAAGGCTATGCTTATTTTCAAAATAGTTGAAATTGCAATGGTCAGACTAGTTTCTAGGTTTTGGTCAAATCGAATTAAAGTCTGGATTAAAGGCTTTTGTAGCCAGCCAGAGTCATCATGCACTGCTCTTCCCTACTGTATCTTGAAGTCATATCAAGATTCTTATGTGAGCATCCAAGAAATATCTTTCCCCGAGGCCTAGTCCATGAGAACCATGTTTCAGTTCAACTGTCCTTACATTCCATGCATGCTGACATTAGGCCAACACATTGAGCTTCATAAAGTTGGTATTTCCTAGGCCCAATGTGTCTCCTTTAATGAGTTGTCTGCAGTAGACCTCTACTGTTCACATGTACCCCATACAGTATTTGCACAAATAACCTTCCAGAGACATAAACAAAAAAACACACACCTTCCGTCAAGGCATTGAGTCTATATCCAAAAGATTGGACCTACAGTTGAAGTCGGAAGTTTACATACACCTTAGCCAAATACATTTAAACTCAGTTTTTCACAATTCCTGACATTTAATCCGAGAAAAAATTCCCTGTCATAGGTCAGTTAGGATCACCACTTTATTTTAAGAATGTGAAATGTCAGAATAATAGTAGAGAGAATTACTTATTTCAGCTTTTATTTCTTTCATCACATTCCCAGTGGGTCAAAAGTTTACAGACACTCAATTAGTATTTGGTAGCATTGCCTTTAAATTGTTTAACTTGGGTCAAATGTTTTGGGTCGCCTCCCGCAAGCTTCCCACAATAAGTTGGGTGAATTTTGGCCTATTCCTCCTGACAGAGCTGGTGTAACTGAGTCAGGTTGTAGGGCTCCTTGCTTGCGCACACTTTTTCATTTCTGCTCACAAATTTTCTATAGGGTTGAGGTCAGGGCTTTGTGATGGCCACTCCTATACCTTGACTTTGTCGTCCTTAAGCCATTTTGCCACAACTTTGTAAGTATGCTTGGGGTCATTGTCCATTTACGGCCAAGCTTTAACTTCCTCACTGATGTCTTGAGATGTTGCTTCAATATATCCACATAATTTTCCTGTCTTATGATGCCATCTATTTTGTGACGTGCACCAGTCCCTCCTGCAGCAAAGCACCCACACAACATGGTGCTGCCACCCCCGTGCTTCACGGTTGGGATGGTGTTCTTCGGCTTGCAAGTGTAACCGATGTGAAATGGCTAGCTAGTTAGTGGTGGTGTGCGCTAATAGTGTTTCAATTGGTGACGTCACTCGCTTTGAGACCTTGAAGTAGTGGTTCCCCTTGCTCTGCTAGAGCCGCGGCTTTTGTGGAGCGATGGGTAACGATGCTTCGAGGGTGACTGTTGACGTGTGCAGAGCATCCTTGGTTCACGCCCAGGTCGGGGTGAGCTGATGGACGTAAAGTCTATACTGTTACATTGGTGCCGTGACCCGGATCACTGGTTGCTGCGGAAAAGGAGGAGGTCAAAAGGGGGGTGAGTGTAACTGATGTGAAATGGCTAGCATGTTAGCGGTGGTGCGCGCCAATAGCGTTTCAATTGGTGACATCACTCGCTTTGAGACCTTAAAGTAGTGGTTCCCCTTGCTCTGCAAGAGTCGTGGCTTTTGTGGAGCGATGGGTAACGATGCTTCGAGGGTGACTGTTGACGTGTGCAGAACGTCCCTGGTTCGCGCCCAGGTCAGGGCGAGGGGACGGACGTAAAGTCTATACAGTTACACAAGCATCCCCCTTTTTCCTCCAAATATAACAATGGTCATTATGGCCAAAGAGTTCTATTTTTGTTTCATCAGACCAGAGGACAATTCTCCAAAAAGTACAATGTTTGTCCCCATGTGCAGATGCAAACCGTAGTCTAGCTTTTTTATGGCGGTTTTGGAGCTGTGGCTTCTTCCTTGCTGAGCGGCCTTTCAGGTTATGTCGATATAGGACTCGTTTTACTGTGGATATAGATACTTTTGTACCTGTTTCCTCCAGCATCTTCATAAGGTCCTTTGCTGTTGTTCTGCGATTGATTTGCACTTTTCGCACCAAAGTACATTAATCTCTAGGAGACAGAACGCGTCTCCTTCCTGAGCGGTATGACGGATGTGTGGTCCCATGGTTTTTATACTTGCATACTGTTGCTTGTACATATGAACGTGGTACCTTCAGGCATTTGGAAATTGCTTCCAAGGATGAACCAGACTTGTGGAGGTCTATAATTTTTCTTCTGAGGTCTTGGCTGATTTCTTTGGATTTTCCCATGATGTCAAGCAAAGAAGCAGTGAGTTTGAAGGTTGGCCTTGAAATACATCCACAGGTACACCTCCAATTGACTCAAATGATGTCAATTAGCCTATCAGAAGCCTCTAAAACCATGACATTTTTATGGAATTTTCCAAGCTGTTTGAAGGCACAGTAAATTTAGTGTATGTAAATATCTGACCCATTTGAATTGTGATACCATGAATTATAAGTGAAATAATCTGTGTGTAAACAATTGTTGGAAAAATTACTTGTGTCATACACAAAGTAGATGTCCTAACCGACTTGCCAAACTATAGTTTGTTAACAAGAAATTTGTGGAGTGGTTGAAAAACGAGTTTTAATGACTCCAACCTAAGTGTATGTAAACTTCCGACTTCAACTGTATATTCATATTGTAGTAAAGTAAATGCTCACTATATAGGACTGCAAATACCACACCTGATCCTCCTCCCTGTACTGTCTCTCACACTCTTTTTTCATTTGACAACAACCATAACTGGCTCTTACAGTATGTAAGTTGAGCTGGTGTTTGTAATGCAATACTTGAGACAGCGTTTCAGTCAATTTTCTCTACAAGTGCCAATAGGTTTCAGCATCACTTTGTCATGACTGTCCTGATCAGGTCAGGTTACAGGAGACCACAACCCTACAGATTATCTCTCAACCCCAACAGAGGAGGAGAGATCTAGGGGTCTGAAATGTGGTTTTTTTATGACCCCTCACACCCCTGGTAAATCTTAGGCCACAGACAAATTCCTTTTGTCCTGTTACTATGGAGAACCAGCCTCAGAACATTAAACATGAAATAAAGGGACTTTTGAACAATGGTTTCCGTCAGCCACAATGGTGGTCATGACGATAGATGGAATATGAAAATGTATGTCATTTTTGTATTGTTATTAAAGGTAAATAGATGACGTTATTACGAAAACATTGTAACGTCAACAGTTTACCTAGTTTGATGTTTATACATTGTACGTTGTGTGGAAAATGTTCAAATCAAAGAGAATGCTTTGGTAAAGATGAAAGGTGAAGTTAGTTGTCTAAAATTGGATTTGAGTAAAATCTAGACCTCGCCTTCTAACTTGGTACGCCCAGAGAATTGCCCTAAAGGCGGTTGCGCCCACTTCTGACCGAGGGTATAAAACCTGTGAGTGAAGAATTTACAGATAAGACTATGTGACCCAAGCTGCAGCTGAGGTCTAAAAAAGTCAACGAACCCAAAACGCAACACAAGTTTGAAGACAAAGAAATATTTTTCTACCCAAGCTACGGATGAGTAGCTGTGTCTAAGCGGGTAAATTCAAGTCGAACCACCTAGCCTCCACTCCTCATCGAATCGGGGTATCTACACGGTTTCATTCCTACGCTGTGAGCTCTGAGCTACAGAGCTGTCTGTCCTCATAAGAGCCCTTCCTGAGCAAGGGCGAGGGAACAGACTCCTAAGCCAAAAGGACACTGACATCGTGAGGACAACCAAAGAGTTGCACTGGAGAAGTGCGTCATTGAGCAGCCTGAACGGTCCACGCGGAGAACCCACGGAGACCTTCCCCACGTAATTACATCATTATATTCTGACCCATAAGAGCGGCAGTTTGGGGCAAGGCTAGGGTTAGAATAAGCATAGTGGAGTGGGGGCTGTGCTTTGGCAAAGTGGGTGGGGTTATATCCGTCCTGTTTGGCCCTGTCCGGGGGTGACCTCGGATGGGGCCACAGTGTCTCCTGACCCCTCCTGTCTCAGCCTCCAGTATTTATGCTGCAGTAGTTTATGTGTCGGGGGGCTGGGGTCAGTTTGTTATATCTGGAGTACTTCTCCTGTCCTATTCGGTGTCCTGTGTTAATCTAAGTGTGCGGTCTCTAATTCTCTCCTTCTCTCTTTCTTTCTCTCTCTCGGAGGACCTGAGCCCTAGGACCTGAGCTCCAGGACTACCTGACATGATGACTCCTTGCTGTCCCCAGTCCACCTGGCCATGCTGCTGTTCCAGTTTCAACTGACCTGAGCCCTAGGACCATGCCCCAGGACTACCTGACATGATGACTCCTTGCTGTCCCCAGTCCACCTGGCCATGCTGCTGCTCTAGTTTCAACTTCCACCTGACTGTGCTGCTGCTCCAGTTTCAACTGTTCTGCCTTATTATTATTCGACCATGCTGGTCATTTATGAACATTTGAACATCTTGGCCATGTTCTGTTATAATCTCCACCCGGCACAGCCAGAAGAGGACTGGCCACCCCACATAGCCTGGTTCCTCTCTAGGTTTCTTCCTAGGTTTTGGCCTTTCTAGGGAGTTTTTCCTAGCCACCGTGCTTCTACACCTGCATTGCTTGCTGTTTGGGGTTTTAGGCTGGGTTTCTGTACAGCACTTTGAGATATCAGCTGATGTACGAAGGGCTATATAAATAAATTTGATTTGATTTGCATAGCTGACACATTCATCCAAATGTATATTTCTCTCATGTACTTTCTCTTTTTCTCTCTCTTTTAAATCCCCATTTTGGGTAACACGCGCCATAGTGTGTTGGCCCGTTATACTAAGTTCTAATCAATAGCCTAGAAGGTGTTTTTGTGTATGTATATCTTTTATCATCATTTTAGCTTTCTAGGAAATAAATACTCAACTAAGATTGGTGTGGTACGAACTCATTGGTGAGACCCGGGTCCGTGCAGATCCCCGGATTATGCGACGTTCAGAATGAGACTGTAGAGGTAACTGGTTAATTAGCGGCTGTTGTAAAATCGATATTCTGATATTCTTTGAGTTAATTTGGGAAATAGAAACTCAATAAAACTAATTTTCCCATGGTGCCCCAGGTTAATGAGTTAATAATTGCTTGATTCAGTTAATCACGCAATTAGAAACCTTTAATCATTCGATGAGCAACAGTCGTCACATTAACTAATACAACGTCACGACAACTTATTCTAATTGGAAAAGGAGATTATATACAAAATATTTAAGCAAGAGACATACTCCAAGACACACAGTACTAAATAAACTGTCACATTACAATGCAGGGTGATCCATTCTGGTTGAATGTATACATGCTTTAATAATGTTGAGGCATATTGGATATGATATAATATTGAGGGACAGTAAGAGGACTAGGGCAACATCCACTTTAGACTCTCTTCCCAGGAATGATGGGTCTGTTCTTGAAGTCCTCACTTTCGAGGTAAGCATGCAGATTGGGTCGGGCACACAACCTCCTCGTGTACTTCTGGAAGGAGGGGAAGGCATCAAAGCAGGGGGGGCTGAGGACTTGGTGGTGGATCAGCAGGAGCATGAGGGCTTAGTCGGCTAAGGACATCTTCAAGAAAGAGGAAGAGACCATGAGAACATGAGAAGTCCCAGTCCAAAACAACCCCTAGTCCCTCCCTACCCACTACCACCATGTACAGTCTATCATAAGTCTATGAAATAACCCCTAGTCCCTCCCTACCCACTACCACCATGTACAGTCTATCAGAAGTCTATGAAACAACCCCTAGTCCCTCCCTACCCACTACCACCATGTACAGTCTATCATAAGTCTATGAAATAACCCCTAGTCCCTTCCTACCCACTACCACCATGTACAGTCTATCAGAAGTCTATGAAACAACCCCTAGTCCCTCCCTACCCACTACCACCATGTACAGTCTATCAGAAGTCTATGAAACAACCCTTAGTCCCTCCCTACCCCCTACCACCATGTACAGTCTATCAGAAGTCTATGAAACAACCCTTAGTCCCTCCCTACCCACTACCACCATGTACAGTCTATCAGAAGTCTATGAAACAACCCTTAGTCCCTCCCTACCCACTACCACCATGTACAGTCTATCAGAAGTCTATGAAACAACCCTTAGTCCCTCCCTACCCCCTACCACCATGTACAGTCTATCAGAAGTCTATGAAACAACCCTTAGTCCCTCCCTACCCCCTACCACCATGTACAGTCTATCAGAAGTCTATGAAACAACCCTTAGTCCCTCCCTACCCACTACCACCATGTACAGTCTATCAGAAGTCTATGAAACAACCCTTAGTCCCTCCCTACCCCCTACCACCATGTACAGTCTATGCCAGTTGACGTCTTTGATGATAATTTGATAACAGAAATACATGTATTTTGTTGTCAACCAGAAAGCTTCTTTTATTTCTGGACCGGGTGTTCTCAAAGGGCATGAGATCTGTTGGCAGTGCCTTAAGGTACCCCTCTTTACCGGAGTCCTAGGGAACCAAATATCATTTTTCATCAATTTAGGGCTCAATTCAATCAAATCTGCATTGTGATTACAGTAGGTAAGTAGCTATGTTTCCTATAGTCAATACTTTAGTCCTACTCTACTACTTCTGTACTAGTACTTTAATTCACTATACTATGATACAGATATTGAGCAAGACATATTACACATAATGGGTGAGTCAAGAGGAATCTCATTATGTTGCAAGCAGGCTTTTATGTTATTCCTCCACCTACCAAGTTTCTGTGCGAGATGTCTCCTTACCACATTGATCTGGTACAGAGTGAGGCCACAGTCTTCAAATTTAGGGAGCTGACCAAAGAACTGAAGTCCCAGTGCAGTCAAAATTATGTTTTCCTGTGTTATGTATCATATTATACAACAGCTGATGAAACTAACACTTAAAGTGTGATAATTTTTTATTGGGTTATTTCATGATTGATGCTGGTTGAAAATGCAATCTACAAAGGACTTTCTAATCAGCCTGTTTGCATGGGCGGGAGTTTCAGTTTGCCTGGTGACAACACCAGGTGGTAAATTGGTTAATAGACTAATAACAAAGAGAGTTCCAAACCTCTCTGCCAATAACAGATAGGCTTAAGTTTTCCCCTCCCCACACAGACAAGTCCTAGACAGTCTCAGCAAAATTCTCACTTGAGAAATTGTTTTTTAATAAAAAAGCTATTGATGGAAAACTATTACAGTAAGGTACTTTAAAAATGTTACCCAGAAATGATTTGATATTGATATATGAAAAAACAGCTGCATTGGGCATTTCACTTCTAATCCCAATTCAAAAATCTAAATTGTGATAAGTCACTTCCTCAATCACCTAGCATCTAAAAGTTCAAATTCATGATTCTGAGAACACCTTCTATGAATACATAAGTGCATTCACAACGCCTTATGTGCATGAGCTATGAGACAGTATTTGTTGTAGCTGTATTTTGTATTGATATGTTTGTCAGGATCCGTTTGGCTGATCTTGCATCCATCTTCTTCCCCCTATGGAGCTTGTTAAGGGCTCTCTGCCTCAGTAAGGCCCACATGGGTGTTGTTGCTTAGAAGCCCGGGATGCCAGTGTCATGTTTGCTAAGTTGCTATCTAAACTGCCTTGTTAGGAGGACATTGTCAAGGATGTTTCAGTAAACATTCAGCCAATGCCCGGATCAGGGCCAGTTGAACAAGCCCTCGGGGGTGTTGCAGCATTTTTGCAAGTAGCTTTGCAGAATTTTTACAGTGAGTAGTGAACCCATAGTGCTAATAAAACTCACTGTCAAAATTACTGTTTTCCAATCAAAAAAAATGTTTTTATTATAAGCTGGTCCTAGAGACCTTGTGTAAAACAGCAGCATTCATTTCAATTGATTGATATTAAGAGCACACATCATCAGGATACACATATATAATGCTTGAAGGTTAACCTTTTTCGAAGGTTACTCCCTTCCCAGATAAAACTGCATTAATGAAGACATTTTTGTTTGCATGTACTGTAAAAGTGAGGTGAAATGCAATAACATGACTTGACTAGGGTACACTGGTTACCTTGGTAGTAGTCAGAGACTCACACAGCTGGCTTTGAGAGTGCCCTCCATTCACATCTCCATGGTGACAATGTTCTTGTCAAACTCTGCCCCTTGGTCTTTGAACATCACTCGGATGACCTCAGCATAACCTGTTATTGCTCAGACAAAAAATCTCTACCAAATTAAAACATAATAGGGCCTACTTCCAGCACACCAGGATGTCTAGTTCTTACAACAAGGTTACAAACAGAGTTTAGGGCAATATAAAAGGTTCTGTTTATTTTCTGTTTAGGCACATCAATAATTGTTTCTGTGTTGTTTCAAAGAAAAGGTTAAAAAGTTACTTCAATAGCCAAGTTTGACATGACACTTCCATAAGGAGTTGGCAAGAGAGCAGAAACAGACTGGCAACCAGGTTAAAGGTTGACTACAGTATTTTTTGACTTCAATAGCTGTCCATTTTCATAACTTAAAAGTTCATTAAATTATAGTGGAACATTGATCAGGTCAACATTCCTCGAACCGGAAGATATGTGAGCGTGAAAGACACTAAAAAGAAAACAAAACCCCCCAGTAATTATCAGGAAGAAATATATATGTTTTGAAGTCTCTTCACACTACATATAGTGGACCACAGTACAAAGTCTATTTTCTTTATTGGCAGTGGCCTACAGCATATCCAGCAGCAACTGCAGAAATCTACGCAATGTGTATGTTTTTTACCCTTTATATACAAATCAACAATAATCTATAACTAAACAGGCAAGACCAGTAGATTAAGTGTTTCTGTGCATTCACTTACTCTCTGTATAGTTATGGCGAGATTTTTTTACTTGTTGGTTTGTTATTTTGACATGCACGTTCAGATTGTGAAAATGCTGGAGAGTTGGTTATGTATTACAATAGACGGTGTCATTTTGTGCAGTGCTATGTTCGCTTCAGTTCATAGAGTGCTTTGCTTAGTGCCAGATATGTTTGTGCTGTCTTGCCAAACTGGTTTGACAAGGACCATAGGCATTGTCTTTACAGCACAAACAGATCTGGGACCAGGCTAGGGAGTCCTAATGACTCATGCTTTGCTGTCTGGGGAGTTGCACAAGCAAAAAGGTGACTGGTCCTTGCGTTGGATGCACGTGATGTTGAACTGGATCCTCTGGCCTACGCCTGCCAGAAAGCAACTGCAGTTATAGTCGTCAACTGTATTACTATTTTGGCTGTGTCATTCACAGGTCGGCTAGGGATATCTTGTAACTGATGATATACAGTACCAGTCAAAGGTTTGGACACACCTACTCATTCAAGGGTTTTTCTTTATTTTTACTATTTTCTATGTTGTATAATAATAGTACATCAAAACTATGAAATAACACATATGGAATCATGTAGTAACCAAAAAAGTGTTAAACAAATCAAAATGTATTTTATATTTAAGATTCTTCAAAGTAGCCACTCTTTTCCTTGATGACAGCTTTGCTCACTCTTGGCATTCTCTCAACCAGCTTCACCTGGAATGCTTTTCTGACAGTCTTGAAGGAGTTCCCACATATTCTGAGCACTTGTTGGCTGCTTTTCCTTCACTCTGCGGTCCAACTTATCCCAAACCATCTCAATTGGGCTGAGGTTGGGTGAATGTGGAGGCCAGGTCATCTGATGCAAGACTCCATCACTCTCCTTCTTAGTCAAATAGCCCTCACACATTCTGGAGGTGTGTTGGGTCACTGTCCTGTTGAAAAACAAATGATAGTCCCACTAAGCGCAATCCAGATGGGATGGCGTATCACTGCAGAATGCTGTGGTAGCCATGCTGGTTAAGTGTGCCTTGAATTCTAAATAAATCACACCCACACCATCACACCTCCTCCTCCATGCTTCATGATGGTAACCATACATGCGGAGATCCTCCGTTCACCTACTCTGCGTCTCACAAAGACACGGCGGTTGGAAGCAGAAATCTCAAATTTGGACATCAGACAAAATAACAGATTTCCACCTGTGTAATGTCCATTGCTCTTTTCTCTTGGCCCAAGTAAGTCTCTTCTTCTTATTGGTGTCCTTTAATAGTGGTTTCTTTGCATAAATTGACCATGAAGGCCTGATTCACGCTGTCTCCTCTGAACAGCTGATGTTGAGATGTGTCTGTTACTTGAACTCTTTGGGCTGCAATTTCTGAGGCTGCTAACTCCAATGAACTTATCCTCTGCGTCCGAGTTAACACTGTGCCTTCATTTCCTGTGGCAGTCCTCATGAGAGCCAGTTTCATCATAGCACTTGATGATTTTTGCGACTGCGCTTGAAGAAACTTTAAAAGTTGACATTTTACGGATTGACTGACCTTCATGTCTTAAACTAATGATGGACTGACGTTTGTCTTTGCTTATTTGAACTATTCTTGCCATAATATGGACTTGGTCTTTTACCAAATAGGGATATCTTCTGTATGCCAACCCTACCTTGTCACAACACAACCGATTGGCTCAAACACATTAAGAAGGAAAGAAATTCCACAAATTAACTTTTAACAATGCACACCTGCTAATTGAAATACATTAATTGAATGGCTCCCTCTTGAAGCTGGTTGAGAGAATGCCAAGAGTGTGCAAAGCTGTCATCAAGGCGAAGGGTGGCTACTTTAAAGAATCTCAAAAATAAAATGCATTTTGATTTGTTTAACACTTTTTTGCTTACTACATGATTCCATATTATGTGTTGTTTCACAGTTTATGTCTTCACTATTATTCTACAATGTAGAAAATAGTAAAAATAAAGAAAAACCCTTGAATGAGTAGGTGTGTCCAAAATTTTGACTCGTACTCTATATCATCAGATACAAGATATCCCTAGCCGACCTGTGAATGACTCAGCCAAAATAGTAATACAGATGATGACTATAACTGCAGTTGCTTTCTGGCAGGTGTAGGCCAGAAGATCCAGTTCAACATCACGTGCATCCAATGCAAGGACCAGTCATGTTTTTGTTAGGTGTGTCCAAACTTTTGACTGGTACTGTATGTACAGGTATCTGATGATATTCTGGAATGCAAGTGACATTTACTGACATACAGCTTTTTCAATTACTTTGGTGAAAGGTCACAGTATGTAAAGGTCGTCGTATGAAGAAGGTGTGGACCAAAGCGCAGCGTAGTACGTGTTCATCTTTCTTATTTGAACTGAACACTGAATAACAAAAACAACAAAGAGAACAAACAAAACAGTTCTGTCTGGCGCAGACACAAAAACAGAAAACAACTACCCACAAAACACAGGTGGGAAAAGGCTACCTAAGTATGGTTCTCAATCAGATACAACGATAGACAGCTGCCTCTGATTGAGAACCACACCCGGCCAAACACACAGAAATAGAAAACATAGAAAACATAGAACACAAAAACATAGAATGCCCACCCCAATTCACGCCCTGACCAAACCAAAATAGAGACATAAAAAGGATCTCTAAGGTCAGGGCGTGACACAGTAATACATTGGTTGAGCAATTATGTCAATTACGTACAATAAGCGAGTGTTAGGCCACAATTCAATCAATTGCAAAAACTGCACTGATGTTTCATTCAAAATGTCTACACTTTAATTTCAGGACAGGTGTGTTTTAGAGTTATTATCTTGCAGATTATGTATGCTGTATTGGACGTGTTAACCAAATTAAACTCCTGAAACTGTTTCACTTCTTCTTCCTCTTCTGCCCTTGCAAACATTGTCTTTGGATATTGACTTGAAACTACAACTACAGAGTTTTTAAATCTACACCACGTGTCTGCACCACATACTCCCACTACTGGTGTCCCCCAGGGCTCGGTTCTAGGCCCTCTCCTCTTCTCTCTATACACCAAATCACTTGGCTCTGTCATATCCTCACAATGTCTCCCAGGTGGCGACATGCATCTCTGCGTGCCTGGCAGATATCTCAGCTTGAATGTGGGCCCACCACCTCAAGCTCATTCTCGACAAGACGGAGCTGCTCTTCCTCCCGGGGGAAGGCCACCCTGTTCAGAGACCTCTCCATCACTGTTGACAACTCCAAGGTGTCCCTCTCCCAGAGTGCAAAGAACCTTGGCGTGAACCTTGACAATGCCCTGTCATTCTCTGCAAACATCAAAGCAGTGACTCGCTCCTGCAAATTCATGCTCTACAACATCTGTAGAATACGATGCTACCTCACACAGGAAGCGGCGCAGTTCCTAATCCAGTCTGGACTACTGAAACTCGCTGTTGGCTGGGCTCCCCACCAAACCACTGCAACTTAACCAGAACGCTTCAGCCCGCCTGGTTTTCAACCTTCCCAAGTTCTCCCATGTCGCTCTGCTCCTCCGCACACTCCATTGGCCTCCAGTCGAACCTCGCATCCACTACAAGACCATGGTGCTTACCTACAGAGCATCAAGAGAAACTGTCCTGCTCAAACAATACACACCACCCCGAGCACTCCGTTCTGCCACCTCTGGTCTCTTGGTCTTTCCACCCCTATGGGAGGGCAACTCCCGGTCAGCCCAGTCCAAGTACTTCTCTGTCCTGGCACCCCAATGGTCGAACTAGATTCCCCCTGAAGCTAGGACAGCAGAGTCCCTGCAAGTCCCTGCAAACCTTCCGAAAACATCTGAAACCCTACCTCTTCACAGAGGATCTTAAATAATCCCAAAACCTCCCCCTCGCGATTCCTCCTCACCCCGACCAATTTATTTTGTTTAAAGATTTTGGTGAACAAACACTTGCACTTCACCCCTTCCTAGCTCTGACTTTACTGATAGCTACTTTATTGAGTAAAAATGTACTTACTACAGTATGATTGTGATATGTGGCTGTCCTACCTAGCCATTTTAAGATTAATGCACTAACTGTAAGTCACTCTGGATAAGAGTGTCTGCTAATGACTAAAATGTAAAAACGTAAATATACAAATATCCTGAAAATACAGCCTAAACAGTCAGAGGGAAGCATCAGTGTTGTTTGCTTTATCTGCAATTGTGACCTAATGCTGCGTTCATAACCAAGTGGGAGGTGGGAATTTACCAGTTAAATCATTACTATTATGCATTGACATGCTTTGAACTTGTTAAGAAACGCAGATTGGCTGCGTTAACTAAAACTACAGCTATCATGCTTGTAAAGAAATGATAGTGTTCAAAAACAATATTAATACATAGCTTTTTATAAATGTTTTATAGTTGCATTTAACTGCTGAAAATGCTGTAATCGGGATCATTTCAGCATGTGGGAGAAGTGGGCGCTCAGGACGAGGACGAGTTTCCCATTAGTAATTATCAATTGGAGGGCCGTTCAACTGGATTTTTCCCAGTCCTATGTGGTAATTTCCTACTTCTCACTTGCTGACAAATGCAGCGTTAGTGTCAGAAATCTTCTATAGCGCACCACTGCCCTCTAGCTGAGAAAAACCAGCTGCTCCTGGATCCGACTGGTTGCCAGGAACATACCGTATGTACAGTAAGTGTTTTTACTTTTCTCCTCATGGTGATGCTCTACTACCAGGTATATACTCTATATAATGGCTTTGCTGCCTAATATCTTAGTATTACATTTACTCATGACAAAACATGATCTTAATACAACATGTATTATGTTGGATTTATATTACACAATGTTTATTTTCTCATAATAATTTGCATTATGTGCCCAAAGAGGAGGAGAGAGTATTTTCACTCCCTACGGTTGTCATTTTATATAGTGCTAATGTTCACCAGACTCTCTATGGAGTACTTGTCTGGTCCCAAATCTGGGGTTTGCTACTTAATACCTTGGTCTTACATTTACTCAAAACATGATTGTTATACAACAAAATCAATCCAACTCTGCATTTTTCCAAAGGCATTTTATATAGAAAACAGGTTAAAAATATGCATCACCATATAGTTTCTAGATCATCTCAATGTACAATTATGTAATTATAGCCATCAACATAAAATCATATATATGGGTATATGAAAATACATAGCTTACATGTGAAGAATATCCTATTGTAACAAAAAAATGATGATGTAAGCTTGTCCCCAAGAAATAGTTGGTGCGTCTATCCAAAATTAGTGGAGAGGTCTCTGATAATATTACATATTGTGTTATGAGATATATTGTATGAGGTTTTCCATTGCTTATCTCAAGCCTTTTTTATTACACAGCAGCTATCGATTTTCATATGCATACAAACATTCGCTTTCAACTATTTCTGTTCTACTCAAAAATAGATCATTAAAAAGAGAAAATTCCACCATGACTGAAATGTTAGTTATTGAGCTAGAATAAACTTTATTTACAGTGTCTAAGAACATCCTATGAAATACAATATATAAATCAAATGCATGTTTCTGTTCCCTAGTATAATTACAATATAGATATCAGACGAAAGGAATGGTATATCCTGCATAGATCATTAAGGAAATCTAAAGCTGTTTATTATACCAATAAATGCTTAAGTGTAAACCAAATCTGGTCCCGAAGAGGCAATTTTCCACTTTCTATCCACAATTTCACATCAGGGCTACACAGAGAAAATAGGTTTACCCACACAAGCACCTCTATCAATGAGTTGGCAATGTATTGGACATAGCCTTGTATGGTGCATTTGGCATAAATGCAGTATGTGTCATTTAAAACTAATGATGAGACCCACATAAAAGTATGTGTTATATCATAGAATATAAGAATGTGTTATATAGAATTCATCACATTTGACCTGAGAGGAATGCTTAACCAAGTCCCATCTAGGATGGAATGACAACTACTGTATATCATAACTCTTTGATAACATTACATGGCTGTTACATGATCTTTGATAATGTCAGATTGCTGTTACATGATCTTTGATCATGTTAGAATTACTTTGTTCTTAACAATCTATTACAAATGCTTACATTGAGTTCAGGTACATTGTTGTACTTTTTTGAAAGGGTATGCTCTAATTACACGCCTAAAACAGTACCTAGTAGGGATAGTACACAATGACAACACTGTGGTTGTTGCCATAAGCATTTCTGAATCTTAATGTACAGCTTATGAAAGTGTTGCAGGCTTTATGTTATGTCCAATGACTCCATCTTGGCACTCCCCCACCATTGTAACAAATATTTTGGAAGGTATAGAAATGCATTTATTAATGTCTACATTTGTTTTTGCCACGTTTATTCTTAATGCATGCTTTCAAATGATAATATGTGAGCTAAAAATAAATATACAAATAAAAATAATTTAAAAAAAGTTTTAAATGTTACTGTCCCCACTACAACAAAAGAAGACTTAAATGCATGTAATTTTGTCCTTGAAACACTTATTTGAAATACTGTAGCATTCCATTCATTCCTCTGGAGGACTGCTTCTACTGGGGAGTACCAATATGGCTGAATGGTGGCTTCAAAGTCTCTTATCATCAGCAATCCAGAGTTTATATACTGTGTATTCGGAAAGTTTTGAGACCTCTTGACTTTTTCCTCATTTTGTTACGTTATAGCCTTATTCTAAAATGGATGAAAGTTTTTCCCCCTCATCAATCTACACAATAATGACAAAGCAAAAACATGTTTTTAGAAACTTTAGCAAAAAAACTGAAATATAACATTTACATAAGTATTCAGACCCTTTACTCAGTACTATGTTGAAGCACCTTTGGCAGCGATTACAGCCTCATGCCTTGTTTGGTATGACACTACAAGCTTGGCACACCTATATTTGGGGAGTTTCTCCCATTATCCTCTGGAGATCCTCTCAAGCTCTGTCAGGTTGGATGGGGAGCGTCGCTGAACAGCCGTTTTCAGGTCTCTCTAGAGATGTTAGATCGGGTTCAAGTCCGGGCTCTGGCTGGAAGCCACTCCTGTCCTGAAGCCACTCCTGTGTTGTTTTGGCTGTGTGCTTAGGGTCATTGTCCTGTTGGAAGGTGAACCTTCGCCCCAGTCTGAGATCCTGAGCACTCTGGAGCAGGTTTTCATCAAGGATCTCTCTGTACTTTGCTTCAGCTTTCCTTCGATCCTGACTAGTCTGCCAGTCCCTGCCACTGAAAAACATCCCCACAGCATGATGCTGCCACCAACATGCTTCACCGTAGGGATGGTGCTAGGTTTCCTCCATTAGTGACACTTGGCAGTCAGGCCAAAGTGCTCAATCTTGGTTTCAACAGGCCAGAGAATCTTGTTTCTCATGGTCTGAGAGCCTTTAGGTGCCTTTTGTCAAACACCAAGCAGGCTGTCATGTGCCTTTTACTGAGGAGTGGCTTCCGTCTGGCCACTTTACCTTTAAGGCCTGATTGGTGGAGTGCTGCAGAAATGGTTGTCCTTCTGGAAGGTTATCCCATCTCCACAGAGGAACCCATCGGGTTCTTGGTTACGTCCCTCACCACGGCCCTTCTCCCCCGATTGCTCAGTTTGGCCCGGGAGCCAGCTCTAGGAAGAGCCTTAGTGGTTCCAAACTTCTTTACAGACTATTCCTTCGACCTTCAACCTTTTTGCTCTGACATGCACTGTCAACTGTGGGACCTTATATAGACAGGTGTGTGCCTTTCCAGATCATGAGCAATCAATTGAATTTACCACAGGTGGACTCCAATCAAGTTGTAGAAACATACCATGAATGTTCAATGGAAACAGGATGTACCTGAGCTCAATGTCGAGTCTCATAGCAAAGGGTGTGAATACTTACAGTACCAGTCAAAAGTTTGGACACACCTACTTATTCCAGCATTTTTCTTTATTGTTACTTTTTCTACATTGTAGAATAATGGTGAAGACATCAAAACTATAAAATAACACATATGCAATCATGTAGGTACCAAATACCAAAAAATTGTTAAACAAATATTTTATTCTTCAAAGTAGCCATCCTTTGCCTTGATGACAGCTTTGCACACTCTTGGTATTCTCTCAAACAGCTTCATGATGTAGTCACCTGGAATGCATTTCAATTAACAGATGTACCTTGTAAAAAGTTAATTTATGGAATTTTTTTCTTAATGCATTTGAGCTAATCAGTTGTGTTGTGACAAGATAGGGCTATCTTCTGTATACCACCCCTATTTGGTAAAAGACCAAGTCCTGCTCAAATAAGCGAAGAGAAATGGCAGTCCATCATTACTTTAAGACATGAAGGTAAGTCATTGTGGAAACTTTAAAGAACTTTGAAAGTTTCTTCAAGTGCAGTCGCAAAAACCATCAAGCGCTATGATGAAACTGGCTCTCAAGAGGACCGCCAGGAAAAGAAGACCCAGAGTTACCTCTGCTGCAGAGGACAAATGAATTAGAGTTAACTGCACCTCCGATTGCAGCCCAAATAAATGCTTCACAGAGTTCAAGTAACAGACACATCTCAACAGCTGGTTTGCGCTTAGTGGGACTATCATTTATTTTCAACAACAAACACCTCCAGGCTGTGTAAGGGCTATTTGACCAAGAAGGAGAGTGATGGAGTCTTGCATCAGATGACCTGGCCTCCACATTCACCAGACCTCAACCCATTTGAGATGATTTGGGATGAGTTGGACTGCAGAGTGAAGGAAAAGCAGTCAACAAGTGCTCAGCATATATGGGAACTCCTTCAAGACTGTTGGAAAAGCATTCCAGGTGAAGCTGGTTGAGAGAATGCCAAGAGTGTGCAAAGCTGTCATCAAGGCAAAGGGTGGCTACTTTGAAGAATCTCAAATATAAAATATTTTGGTTACAACATGATTCCATATGTGTCATTTCATAGTTTTGATGTCTTCGCTATTATTCTACAATGTAGAACATAGTCAAAATGAAGAAAAACTCTTGAATGAGCAGGTTTGTCCATACCTTTAACTGGTACTGTATGTAAAAATATATATACCTGTATATGAGTTTTTTTGCAAAAAAATCCAAAAACCTGTTATTACTTTGTCCTTATGTGGTATTGTTTGTAGATTGATGACGGGTTTTGTCTGAAACGATTTCAGCAATCGTCTGAAACGATTTCAGCAATTTTAGTATTAGGCTGTAACGTAAGAAAATGTGTAAAAAGTCAAGGGCTCTGAATACGTTCCAAATGTACTGTAGATCATTGTTTATCCCCCTATACTGTTTACGGTATTCTGATGTACACTCTCCAGGACCACGGCTGGACACAACTTTAAAACACACAATGTAAGAACCCCAAAGTAGCCATAGCACTAGAGCAACAAGAATAGTGTTTACGTAGAAAATAAAAGGGGCTTTGCAACTAGGTGGATTTCAGGAACAAACATGATAATGACATTAATCAATGACTGATTATCTTATGAGAGAATTTATGAGGAAATATTGTCAAATAATCCTACTGCTTGGTTATAAATCTATAACGAGAGAAAGAAACAGATAAAACCAGTACTAAACAACCATTTACTTAAAAGATGTTAATAAGTAATGATATATAAATATCTATAACAGTAACACCATTTATGTCTTAATGTAAAATAGTGGCTCTGGGGTAAAGTTTCATTTGGGTACAGATCTAGGATCAGCTTCCCCTCTCGCAATCCTAATCTTAACCATTAGTGGGGAAATGCTTAACTGACACAAGATCAGTCTTAGGGCAACTTCTCTGTACACCAAAATAGTGAGGCAACAATCCTTTTTGCTGTTGCCTTCACTTGTGCTGTTCTTGTCTGGTAATACTAACTTCATGCATACCTGTTGGTTAAGGGCTTGTAAGTAAGCATTTCACTGTAAGGTTGTATTTGGCGCATGTGACAAATACCCTTTGATTTGATTTGCAAAGAGAAGACTTTTACAAAACAACCTAGTCAGGGGGTGCTGTGGAGTGTGTGGAGAAATGCTTGGATGTTGGCTGCTTGGTTGTACTGTGGGGTGGCGGTGGGTTCACTCGTAGAAGCGTGTTGTAGGGCCTAGCTTCAGTTTCTCACTCAGTTTCTGGATAAGAAAGGACAGCTCCTCTGTAGCCCGAGACTTGTCTTCCAGGAGTTCGTACCGTAGACTGGAGATGTCCTGCTTGATTTCTTTCAGCTCACCTGCAAAGTAACATGTAGAGAAATAATGTCATTTCTGTTCAAGTGGTTTTATTGAAGAATTCCATTTGTGTTCTCAAATGCAATATTCACTGCATGACAATGTTGAACTGATCTACTCTCCATAATCTTTTTAAGTGCACAATGCAGTTAGCATGGTTTATTTTGCTTCAAACGCCAATGAGAACCCTGTGGAATTCGACCAGTTTGCAGACCTCTTCCTACCCTTGAGAATGGTTTATTATTGGCATTGTGTAACAACACTGCAACAGATTCTCAGAGACAATTTCAGATGAGGTACTTCAGAGTAAAAGTTAAGATGCAAGATTACCTTCATTGACCTCGTCGTTTTCTTTGTCCACTTGTGCTTTCAACACATAGCGTTTTATGAGTCTTTTCATGATTTGCTGCAACAAAGAAACAAAAATGTCAAAAATGTAGGCCTATATGCTATTATGTTAATGTGACATTTTGGCTAAACATGATATTTTAGACTGACGGAGAGGTCACCTTACCTGATAGCGAGTGGGTTGATTCAGGATGCTGTTAAAACTGTGGGACTCTGCTATGCGCAGGTTGGACTGGGTGAAGAGATTGAGCTGCAAAACACAGACATGCACAAACACACACACATATTTGGATATTTTATCTGGATACTCAATCAACCATTATGAAAATAATGACCAATGATTAACGTGAGTCTTTTATTGTTTGATCAACTTTATATCTAGTTTTGTCAATTTTATTTTTCAGATGGGGGGGGGTTACAGGTACAAAAACAAAATAAATGCATATAAAGATGACCCATTCCTCACTCAAACCCCATCCACCTGTCTGCAACCTCACTAGCTTTCTAGCCAGCCACCCAGCTAGCTAAGTCTGGCAGGCCAGATACCTAGGTGCAGGCAGCCAGATAGCTAGGTCCAATATATTTGTCCAGGCCTCAATTGTTCCTTGACTAGCACCATTAATTCTCGCTGTTGATAAATCTACTGTTATAACTTATAATAGTAACTGTCACGATCGTTAGAATGAGTGGACCAAGATGCAGCGTGGTATGTTTCCATCCTTTTATTTAGAAGAGAAACTTAAAGCACAAAAACAATAAAGCGAATAAATGAAAAGTGCCGCTACATGCAGTGCAGAAAGCAACTACACACGAACATAGTCAAGATCCCACAAATCACAATGGGGAAAATGGCTACCTAAAAATGATCCCCAATCAGAGACAACGATAAACAGCTGTCTCTGATTGGGAACCATACCAACATAAATCACTAATCACCTAGATGACCCATCCTAGTCACTATCACGCCCCAACCAACATGGAGAATAAACAGCTCTCTATGGTCAGGGCGTGACAAACTGTATCCACTGATTAAATGGGAGAGAGTGAGGTGATTGCCATCTTAGAGATAACATTTTTATTGCAGCAGTACCCGCAAAACACCAGTCTCAACGTCAACAGTGAAGAGGCGACTCTGGGATGCTGGACTTCTAAGTAGATTTTCTCTGTCCAGTGTCTGTGTTCTTTTGCCCATCTTAATCTTTTTATTGGCCAGTCTGAGATTTGGCTTTTTCTTTGCAACTCTGTCTAAAAGGCCAGCATCCCGGAGTCGCCTCTTCACTGTTGACGTTGAGACTGGTGTTTTGCGGGTGCTATTGATTGAAGCTGCCAGTTGAGGACTTGTGAGGACTTTTAAAATGATAAACTTGGATTAGCTAACACAAGGTGCCATTGGAACACAGGAGTGATGGTTGCTGATAATTGGGCCTCTGTACGCCTATGTAGAAATTCCATAAAAAATCTGCCGTTTCCAGCTACAAAAGCCATTTACAACATTAACATTGTCTACACTGTATTTCAGATCAATTGTATGTTATTTTAGTGGACAAAAAAAAGCTTTTCTTTTAAAAACAAGGACATTTCTAAGTGACCCCAAACCTTTGAACGGTAGTGTATATACAGTTGAAGTCGGAAGTGCCCACAAATGTCTTGTTAACAAACTGTAGTTTTGGCAAGTCGGTTAGGACATCTACTTTGTGCATGACACAAGTACATTTTTCCAACAACTGTTTACAGACAGATTTTTTCACTTATAATTCACTGTATCACAATACCAGTGGGTCAGAAGAGCTCATACACTAAGTTGACTGTGCCTTTAATTTAAACAGCTTGGAAAATTCCAGAACATTATGTTTTGGCTTTAGAAGCTTCTGATAGGCTAATTGACATCATTTGAGTCAATTGGTGGAGTAGATGTGGATGTATTTCAAGCCCTACCTTCAATTTCAGTGCCTCTTTGCTTGACATTATGGGAAAATCAAAATAAATCAGCCAAGACCTCAGAAAACAATTGTAGACCTCCACAAGTCTGGTTCATTCTTGGGAGCAATTTCCAAACGCCTGAAGGTACCACGTTCATCTGTATAAACACCATGGGACCACACCGCCGTCATACCGCTCAGGAAGGAGACAGACGCCTTCTTTCTCCTAGAGATGAACGTACTTTGGTGCGAAAAGTGCAAATCAATCCCAGAACAACAGCAAAGGACCTTGTGAAGATACTGGAGAAAACAGGTACAAAAGTATCGATATCCACAGTAAAACAAATCCTATATCAACATAACCTGAAAGGCCGCTCAGCAAGGAAGAAGCCACTGCTCCAAAACCGCTATAAAAAGCTAGACTACGGTTTGCAACTGCATATGGGGACATAGATCGTACTTTTTGGAGAAATGTCCCAAGAAGGGCCTACAGCAGCACCTAGATCTTCTGCACAGATTCTGTCAGACCTGGGCCCTGACAGTAAATCTCAGTAAAACAAAAATAATGGTGTTCCAAAAAAGGTCCAGTTGCCAGGACCACAAATACAAATTCCATATAGACACTGTTGCCCTAGAGCACATTAAAAAAACTATACGTATCTCGGCCTAAACATCAGCGCCACAGGTAACTTCAACAAAGCTGGGAACGATCTGAGATACAAGGAAAGAAGGGCCTTCTACACCATCAAAAGGAACATAAACTTTGACATACCAATTAGGATCTGGCTAAAAATACTTGAATCAGTTATAGAACCCATTGCTCTTTATTGTTGTGAGGTCTGGGGTCTGCTCACCAACCAAGAATTCACAAAAAGCGATAAACACCAAATTGAGACTCTGCATGCAGAATTCTGCCCAAAAAATAACCTCCAGAAAAGAGACGTTAAATTCTACAACCACCTAAAAGGAAGCGATTCCATAACAACCTTCCATAACAAAGCCATCACCTACAGAGATAAAACAGGAGAAGAGTCCCCTAAGCTAGCTGCTCCTGGGACTCTGTTCACAAACACAAACAGAGCCCCAGGACAGCAACACAATTAGACCCAACCAAATCATGAGAAAACCAAAAGTGAATTACTTGACACATTGGAAAAACAGAGCAAACCTGACCACTGTGACTGACCCAAAATTAAGGAAAGCTTTGACAATGTACAGACTCAGTGAACATAGCCTTGCTATTGAAAGAGGCCGCCGTAGGCAGACCTGGCTCTCAAGAGAAGACAGGCTATGTGTACACTGCCCACAAAATGAGGTGGAAACTGAGATGCACTTCCTAACCTCCTGCCAAATGTATGACCATATTAGAGACACATATTTCCCTCCGATTATAACCACAAAGAATTTGAAAACAAATCCAATTTTGATAAACTCCCATATCTATGAGTGAAATACCACAGTGTGACATCACAGCAGCAACATGTGTGACCTGTTGTCACAAGATAAGGGCAACAAGTGAAGAACATTGTAAATACAACCCATATTTATGTTTATTTATTTTCCCTTTTGTACTTGAATTATTTACAGACCCTTACAACACAGTATACAGTATAGCCATAATACGACATTTGAAATGTCTCTATTCCTTTTCTACCTTTGTGAGTGTAATGTTTACTGTTCATTTTTTGTTTATTTCACTTTCATTTATGATCTATTTCACTTGCTTTGGCAATGTAAATATGTTTCCAGGCCAATAGAGCCCATTGAATTGAGAGAGAGAGAGAGAGAGAGAGAGAGAGAGAGAGAGAGAGAAAGAGAGCTTGAGACAGAGAAAGAGAGAGACCCCAGACACATATGAATCATCTTGATACTATTATTGTGTGCCATGGGGGGCCTGCTGATTCAACAGATGATATCCTCCAAGGATTACATTAGAGACAGGCATCAAACCTGTCTTAAAGGGGATTTCAACACTCCATACATATAAATTGGATGTTATTATCTTTTAAGTAGGGCTTGAATAATATTCCATGTTCTCTTACTAGACGAGTACTCCAGACTCCAATGCATACAAGAGCCTTCTCTTTAGGTGGATAGCGTTCATATTTATTTGTAATTTAAATATGGCGAGCCACAGACATAATGCAAAAGCCATTGATCCTCTCCAGGGTCATTAAGAGGTGAGTGCAAATTATGACCACCCAGAGTCAGTACTGAGAAATCATGGAAGAATATACATTACATCATGCACAAATCATAACCCACATAAACAGAGATCTCCGCATAAAATGTTGTCTCCAGCTAGAGCGAACTTGTGTATTTTTATAATCAAAACAATGAGAGAGAGAGAGAGAGAGAAGAGAGAGAGAGAGAGAGAGAGAGAGAGAGAGAGAGAGAGAGAGAGAGAGAGAGAGAGAGAGAGAGAGAGAGAGAGAGAGAGAGAGAGAGAGAGAAATGGATGAATGAATGGACAAATGAATCAATAGATGATTTGATGAATGAATGAATCCATCCATCCATAAATACACCTATCTATCCATACCCTGGACTTCGAACTGTCCATTCCCAGCTCTACGTCCTTCTTCAGGCTTCGTCGGCGGCAATGCAGCATGCCAACTATCCACCTGATGAGGTGGTAAAAGGACTTGGGAGTTGGAACGATGCTGAAGGGAGGAGGCAGCGTCTTGCCATTGTCAAAGTAGGACAGCCACAGTTTGGAGCGCGCAAACTTCCACTCCACGTCCGCGTCATCCTGAGAGATAAGTAGAGTTATTTCATTCTCTGAGTAAACACCCTCTGGAAGTCGAGAGATTGACTTAGTGAGACTAGCTCAGTAACTGTTACAAACACCATTATCCAAAACCTGTTTGAACTAATGATAACCTGTTCACTTCTGTCTCGCTCATAGGATGTTAGAAATTTATTGTAATGTTTTTTAAATTGTATAACTGCCTTAATTTTGCCGGACGCCAGAAAGACTAGCTGCTGGCTGGGGATCCATAATAAATACAAATACTTCATTTGCTGTTGGCCTAATCTATGAGAGACAACACTATTAGCCTAATACTGCCATTGAAAAGTCACAAGCTGTTGTTGTCTCTGATAGGACATTACAGCAGAGGCCTCATGTCACTTCTTGTATCTTGTGTTGCGGATTATCAAAGGAAATTCCCACAATACATAACATGGATCATCTCCAAATAATTGATGAAAGCAATAATACATGAGGGGGTGTGATTCATTGTGGCTTTAGCACGGCTGTACTGCGGTCATATGAGGCAAGTAGGAAATAGCAACAAATATTCCCATAGCACATAACAAGGATAATCTTGAAATGATTGATTTCAGAGCTATTCATAGCAGAGCCCCTGATGTTTCACAATTAGAGACAACAGAGCATAGTTGCTTAGGGCATACTGTGCTACATACAGCATTATATAAAAACCACAGCAACAACAAACAGATTACCCCAAAATACACTATCCCTATAATTATAACCAAATGAAATGACGGGGTGTACAGATGCCACTGATTCATCCCCAGGGTGAAGTTTTCCCCTAGGTATAGATCTAGGATCTGCTTCCCGTCCCCCAATCCTAACCATTATTGGGGGAAATGCTAAACTGACCCAAGATCAGCGTCTAGGCTGGGGTAACTTCACCCTACACGAGTAACTCACCTCGATCTCTTGATAGGAGCTGTTGATCATGGCGATCAGCATGTTGAGCAACACCACCACCATGGTCACGTTGTAGATTCCGTAGAGCACGTAGCCGATGTTCTCAATGAACTTGTGGTTGTATTTGAGCACCACGGAGGACACCTCTGACAGCCCAAATATAGACCAGAACAGAGTCTTGAAGCTCTCCTCCACCCTGTGGTGACAAGGAAGGAAGGGGATTGTCTCAGGACAGGCGGATTAGTTCTAGGGGTTTCTAGTTTGTGGCTGTGCCCTAGTGAGACCACAAACTACATTTGGCTTAGGCCCAAAGTGACAGGCGATAACAAAGTGCTACTTTAAAAAAAAGTGATGCGATTAAGAAGTCACTTCCTGTGTAGCCTAACCTCAAAGGACAGACATGTAGCTATATGATGTATGGGGAATTAACCAAATATCTTAGCATGTCTTGCTTAATACTATCCTGGTATATAGTCCTCTGGTTGTCAAAGTGACTTTAACAAAAATTAACAACAAGATTGAAGGATAGTTTCATGGGAATTGTTGCATTCAAATGATTATTTTTATTTTCAGGTGATGTCCCTGTATTTGATATTTTGTGTTATATGAATTCCACAGATGTCCTTGGTAAGGGCAGAAATGACCATTGGGACTCTTGGCAATGTTACATGAGTGTGTGTGTGTTCCATTTGTAAGTGTGTGATACATTTATGCCATGCCAGCTTGGCTAATAAAATACAATATGGACACCGAGACAATTGAGGAAAACAATAAACCATAACAATGGAAATGATTTCATTTTCTCACTTTGGAAAGAGTAACCTTGGAGGGAATCCAGTCCAGTGTGAAATTAGTTATTTTTTCTGAGCTGCCACAATTCCGGTTTGAGGCACTCTTAGAAAGGGAGACCAAGTTGGGCCATTTTCTACTTCATACTGCACTACACTGACTGAGTCGATAGACTGAATGAGCTAGCGCTTCTTGATTGGACTCAATAGAGGAAGAAAAGAGCTCTCTACATGAATGGAGAGCGCACTTGTCGATGTTTAAATGTTTTATGAAGGTTCATGGCAGTAGATAGGTTCTTACTTGATAAATGTGTATCAATCTTATTATCTAGTCTCATATTTTAGGAGTGTATTCATTTCAGGGCCTTTGGGGACAAAACAGTAAGGTTGAATGTATACAAAGCCTCCCTACTGACTGTGTACGAAGCAGTTCCTGTCACTGACTCCACACCTCATCAATTAACATTCTCTTTACACAAGTTGACCGAGACTGTCCCCATAAGTGTCTCCCCTTACGTCTGTTCAAGTAAGTGTCCTCATAAAGTGGTCACAGTGTCTGCTATAATCACTCACGTGGTGAATGCTGGGTTGACCTTGGCACCCAAGTAGTAAGAATAGAGGATAAACATGCCAATCATGAATGCCAGGAAGACCATGATGAACAGGACCATGAACTTGAAGATGTCTTTGACAGTGCGGCCCAGGGAGATCTGGAGTGGTCCGAAGCTCTCGTTAGCCGGCAGGATGTAAGCGATGCGTGTGAAGCTCAGCACCACGGCGATGGCGTATAGTCCTTCTGAGATCAGCTGGGGGTCTGACGGTAACCATTTGTCCCTTGCTACGTGGAGGAAGGGGTAACAATCAGTTGTTTTCTTATCACTCATAGCAACATGCACAATGTGTTTAATGCATGGCGGAATAGGATTGTTCTACACAATGGTTGGGTTAGACTTTGCTTTACAGACTCACTAGGTCGTTGCAGGCTTTGAAATAACACAGCAAATGGTAATTACATAATAATTCCCCTATAATGTGCATTTTGTTTCTTTGGGATGCATCAACACAAGCTCCAATAAACCTCCTAATTTCTCAGTAAATATCAGGTCAAACTAAATGAAACAGGACTATAAAATAAAGTGCTTGTCACACCCTGATCTGTTTCACCTGTCTTGTGCTTGTCTCCACCCCCACCAGGTGTCTCCCATTTTCTCCTCTGTGTATTTATACCTGGTTCTCTGTTTGTCTGTTGCCAGTTCGTCTTGTCCCGTCAAGTTGTGCCAGTGTCTTTCTCCAGTTATGACCTGTTTTGCCTGTCCTGACCCTGAGCCTGCCCGCCGTCTACTTCTGCTACCAGGATTACGAACCCCTGCCTGTCCTCGACCTGCCTTTGCCTGCCCTTGAGACTTGAACCATCTGCCTTATGTATCTGCATCTGGTTCTCATCCTGAGTCATGTTAGTACAAACTGGCCATGACTGACGCACCAGACTCAGAAAAGCTCTGCAACACTGTTTCCTCACAAGGAGCCACCATTGGAAGACACGAGGAGTTACTACATAACCTTATGGAAGGATTCCACACCTTGATGGAAAACCATGACCATGCCATCAGTGCATTGTTGGAACAATTCAGCGGACTATCTATTAGGCAGCAAGCCACAACGAAAACCTCCCAGACTCTAAGGAACTCCGCTTCCCGGGGTGCATCTCCCCTGGCTTCCCGAGAACCCCACTTACCTCCTTCAGAGCGCTACACTGGGGATCGCAAAACCTACCGGGCGTTTCTCTCCCAGTGCTCCCTCATTTTCGATTTTTCTGCAGCCCTCTTTGTTTCCGTCGTACTGTTCAAAGATATCGTCTCTTATAACGCTGAGATAGCATCTGGAGGATTTCGTGGCGGAAGTAAGGAAGGTGTTGTCAGGTAGAGAGGCAGCTTGGAAGCTCCTTCAGTCTCATAGCCTTGACCATAAGGACAATACATATCCACCTGTCCAGTAAAAAGCCCAGGCTCATCAGTAGGTATGAGTACGCCGGTGGGCCATACAGGGAGTCTCCCATTACTCATACTTCTCTCCATGCTATCCTGTTGTGGGGTGACCGGTCTAAATCTCTCCGGGTGCTCGTGGACTCTGGGGCCGACGAAAGCTTTATGAACACTACCCTGGTGTCGGAGCTGGGTATCTCCACACAACTTCTCTCCGTTCCCATGGACGCCAGAGCATTGGACGGACGCTCTATTGGCAGTGTCACTCACAGTACGATTCCTATCAACCTGTGTCAGGGAATCACAGTGAGTCCATGCCGTTTCTGCTCATTGAATCTCCTCATGCACCCATGGTATTGGGATTGTCATGGCTCCAGAGGCACAACCCCCTGATCGACTGGGCTACAGGTTCATTCCTGGGTTGGAGCCCATTATGCCACGCGCATTGCCTCAAGGCGATGCAGCCCACCCCTGGACGTCCTCCTGTGGGCTTGGGTAAAGCCTCCGAACTCTCCGCCATTCCCGCGGAGTATTAGTACCTTCGGGAGGTTATCAACAAGGCCAGAGCCATATCTCTTCCTCCGCATCGACCCTATGACTGCGCCATTGACCTCCTCTCTGGCACTACACTGCCTCGGGGTGGCTTTACACCAGTTGTTAGTTCCGGATTCTGCCCGGTCCCGGTCCTGGAACGGGTTTCTTTCTCTGCTCTAACCTGCTATCCCGGCTCCAGACGGACCCTGGCCTTCCTCCAGCAATGTTTTTTGGTGGCCCACTATGGTTTCTGATGTCTCCGCATTCGTCGTCGTATGCACGTTGTGTGCTCAGAATAAGACTGTGGCAAGCTCCGGCCGGCCTCCTTCAACCACTCCCGGTACCTCATCGCCCCTGGTCCCATATATCCCTGGACTTTATCACTGGTCTCCTATCCTTACGGTGTTGGTTAGGTTTTCTAAAGCCACCCATTTCATCCCCCTTTCCAAAGTTACCCTCAGCCAAGGAGACGGCCCAACTCATAGTACAGTACATCTTCCGAATTCATGGATTTCCGGTCGACATAGTCTCTGATCGTGGTCTTCGGTTCTCATCCTGATTCTGGAAAGCGATCTCTTGCCCTTCGAGTGCTCCATGAGTGATCAGCCCCCGCTCTTTCCTGAGCAAGAGTAAGAGGTCAACATACCCTTGGCCCAGATGTTCTTCTGCCGCTGTCGGCTTGCCTGGGAGAGAGCCCGGTTCCCCGTACCCCGGCTACCCGCTATCGTCTCGGGCAGAGGATATTGCTGTCTACACGGGATCTGCCCCTCCGGATTGAGTACTAAAACTTTCCCCCCGTTTCATCGGCCCTTTCCCAATCTCTAAAATCCTTGGCCCCTCTGTTGTTCGTCTTCTGTTGCCCTGCACCCCCCGTATCATCCTAAGTTTCATAAGTCCAATATAAAACCTGTGTCTCATTGTCCTTTGTCTTCTGTTTCTGTGTTTTTTCCTTGTTATGGTTTTTGTTCTTGTCTCCCCGGTTACGACCTGAGGCTGCCTGCCATCTACGTCTCCAGACAATTAACAGGATTACGAACCCCTGTCCTCAACCTGCCTTTTTCCTGCTCCTGTCTATTCACTAAATCTTTCAGACTTGCCTCACGTGTCTGTATATATTTTTTTATTTCACCTTTATTTAACCAGGTAGGCTAGTTGAGAACAAGTTCTCATTTACAACTGCGACCTGGCCAAGATAAAGCATAGCAGTGTAAACAGACAACACAGAGTTACAAATGGAGTAAACAATTAACAAGTCAATAACACAGTAGAAGGAAAAAAAAGAGAGTCTATGTACATTGTGTACAAAAGGCATGAGGAGGTAGGCGAATAATTACAATTTTGCAGATTAACACTGGAGTGATAAATGATCAGATGGTCAGGTACAGATAGAGATACTGGTGTGCAAAAGAGCAGAAAAGTAAATAAATATAAACGGTATGGGGATGAGGTAGGTAAAATTGGGTGGGCTATTTACCGATAGACTATGTACAGCTGCAGCGATCGGTTAGCTGCTCAGATAGCAGATGTTTGAAGTTGGTGAGGGAGATAAAAGTCTCCAACTTCAGCGATTTTTGCAATTCGTTCCAGTCACAGGCAGCAGAGAACTGGAATGAAAGGCGGCCAAATGAGGTGTTGGCTTTAGGGATGATCAGTGAGATACACCTGCTGGAGCGCGTGCTACGGGTGGGTGTTGCCATCGTGACCAGTGAACTGAGATAAGGGGGAGCTTTACCTAGCATGGACTTGTAGATGACCTGGAGCCAGTGGGTCTGGCGACGAATATGTAGCGAGGGCCAGCCGACTAGAGCATACAGGTCGCAGTGGTGGGTGGTATAAGGTGCTTTAGTAACAAAACGGATGGCACTGTAATAAACTGCATCCAGTTTGCTGAGTAGAGTATTGGAAGCTATTTTGTAGATGACATCGCCGAAGTCGAGGATCGGTAGGATAGACAGTTTTACTAGGGTAAGTTTGGCGGCGTGAGTGAAGGAGGCTTTGTTGTGGAATAGAAAGCCAACTCTAGATTTGGTTATAGATTGGAGATGTTTGATATGAGTCTGGAAGGAGAGTTTTGTTACGGTTTTCTTCCGTTGAAGGAGAGTTGGACCAAAATGCAGCGTGGTTAATTCGATACATGTTTAATGAAGACAAAACACGATCAATACAAAACAACAAACGGAACGTGAAAACCTATACAGCCTATCTGGTGAAATACAAAACACTGAGACAGGAACAATCACCCACGAAACACTCAAAGAATATGGCTGCCTAAATATGGTTCCCAATCAGAGACAACGAGAATCACCTGCCTCTGATTGAGAACCGCCCCAGGCAACCATAGACTTTGCTAGAACACCCCACTAAGCCACAATCCCAAGACCTAGGAAAAAAACCCATACATAAACACAACACAAAATAAACCCATGTCACACCCTGGCCTGACCAAATAAATATAGAAAACACAAAATACTAAGACCAGGGCGTGACAAGTTTACAGTCTAGCCAGACACCTTGGTACTTATAGATGTCCACATATTCTAGGTTGGAACCATCCAGGGTGGTGATGCTAGACGGGCGAACGGTTGAAAAGCATGCATTTGGTTTTACTAGCGTTTAAGAGCAGTTGGAGGCCACGGAAGGAGTGTTGTATGGCATTGAAGCTCATTTGGAGGTTAGATAGCACAGTGTCCAAGGAAGGGCCGGAAGTATACAGAATGGTGTCGTCTGAGTAGAGATGGATCAGGGAAACGCCCGCAGCAAGAGCAACATCATTGATATATACAGAGAAAAGAGTCGGCCCGAGAATTGAACCCTGTGGCACCCCATAGAGACTGTCAGAGGACCGGACAACATGCCCTCTGATTTGACACACTGAACTCTGTCTGCAAAGTAGTTGGTGAACCAGGCAAGGCAGTCATTAGAAAAACAGAGGCTACTGAGTCTGCCGATAAGAATATGGTGATTGACAGTCGAAAGCCTTGGCCAGGTCGATGAAGACGGCTGCACAGTACTGTCTTTTATCGATGGCGGTTATGATATCGTTTAGTACCTTGAGCGTGGCTGAGGTGCACCCGTGACCGGCTCAGAAACCAGATTGCACAGCGGAGAAGGTACGGTGGGATTCGAGATGGTCAGTGACCTGTTTGTTGACTTGGCTTTCGAAGACCTTAGATAGGCAGGGCAGGATGGATATAGGTCTGTAACAGTTTGGGTCCGGGGTGTCTCCTCCTTTGAAGAGGGGGATGACTGCGGCAGCTTTCCAATCCTGATAAGTATAATCATCGATAACACCTAACATTATAACATCACCGTTTACATGTCTTACAGGGCATGTGGTTAGGTATTATGAGTGTGTGGTGGTATTTGTAGATGTGTGAAAGATGCCTACTTGTCTTAACTGTATCATGGGTGTATTCATTCTAAATCCTGACATGAGGAACAAAATGAATACAGAAGTTCTTCTCTCACCGTAGGTGAAGTATTTGACCTCTGGGGGTAGGGTCACTAGGGAGAGATCGGTAGCGTGGATCTTTTCGTTGACGTACTGCTGGGCTCTGGTGGCCTGGAGGAAGGCGAAGAACCGGGCAGTGAAAGCGGCGATAAAGATTGAGAGCATGCCGAAGTCCAGAACGTTCCACAGCTGCTGGCTGTACTCCCTTGGCCCCTCAGTCCACAGTTCCTTACACTCAGACCACATCATCCCTGTGGAAAGATGTGGATTGTGTTCATTAGGCACCAAACAGATTAAAATGTTCTGAAACTGAGCGAAACATCCCTGCAGAGGAAACAGCAACAAGAGGACATGGGTTGTGTTTGTTAGTTACGAAACTAAAGGTAAAGAGGGACTTGTCCAATAAGAAACACACATTTTTGTTTTCTGTTGCAAAACATTTTGCTATGTCATGCCCTAATGAACATGACCATAGTGTCATTGAATCGGCTGGCAATAGTGAAACTGAAGTGTGTTGATTCAGTAACCATCTAATGTCTACCTAATGAAACCACCTCCAGGGCCCGAAAATTGGTTAGTTTGTTTATTAAATTAACTGTCTGAATCTAGCTGTACGTTTGAAGCCATTTATTGAATCACTACAGATTAAAACCTCTAACATAGCTTTTAAAAATTAATTCAGAAGATGGAACATGGTTCTAGTCTCTACATCGATTCGTTAACTCAATCTGTCAAAGAGGGAGAGAAAAAGGATGAAATGTTCCCTCCTGAGAGACCATTGATCCTGCATTTAGATGATTGGTGAATGAAGGTCAGAGGACCTCTTGAGTCATGTCAAAAGGCCGGTAGTGACTCACTATAATCGCTTCCTGGTTTCTGCCCTATCCGACCAAATGGGATGCATCTGCAATGCCGTCAAACTTGACCAGGCTCGATATGACGGTCGTGTTCATTAGGGCACGCAACGGAAACCAATTTTAAAACATTTTGTAGCAGAAACTTTTCCTCTCAGTTTCAGTTTATTTTGTTCCATTTGATTCCAGGGTTGGGTTCATTTGATGCCAAATGAACTCAACCCTGGAAACCTCCCCATCCTGAGAACAGAATGGAGACTGTTGTGTAGAGGAGGGGAAAGAGAGGGTCCATTTGCAGATGTGTCACCGTAATTGGTATTTCAATCTTGCGGGAGCCACAGCGGGACTGAAGACTGCTACTCACTAAAATCTCATCTGATTTCCCCCTCTCCAGAGAGTTACCCTATTCTCTCTCTCGCAAGTACGCACTGTCAACTGCTCGTTCAAGTTTAGGTCAGTATGGCTGCTAAACATTAAGTAAAACTGACCAGGGAAGCTATGGAAATTGAACTTAAACCTTTCACTTTTCATTAAAAAAAAAAATTACTGTCTGTAACTCTACAATATACTGTACATCAGTGTTCAAAATGTGAAAAGCACAAAATAGTCTCCTGACTATTGTGCCATACAGCTGCTGTGTTTTAAATGCTAGGTTCTTCAGAGCACATTGAAAAGAGATTACTGTTCTAAATAGAGCACAATACACAAAACAACATATGTTTCATTTCATGTGAATCTAACCAGGACAGTCCACTCAGTGACACTTGAATCTAACCAGGACAGTCCACTCAGTGACACTTGAATCTAACCAGGACAGTCCACTCAGTGACACTTGAATCTAACCAGGACGGTCCACTCAGTGACACTTGAATCTAACCAGGATAGTCCACTCAGTGACACTTGAATCTAACCAGGACAGTCCACTCAGTGACACTTGAATCTAACCTGGACAGTCCACTCAGGGACACTTGAATCTAACCCGGACAGTCCACTCAGTGACACTTGAATCTAACCAGGATAGTCCATTCAGTGACACTTGAATCTAAGCAGGACATGAAACATGACTCTGATGTACGCCCTTGCCTCTGAAGCATGTCCACACCTTTCCAAGCCCTTCTGGTGCCGTCAATCCTCCACAGTACCATAACATGTTAATTAAACAAATAAATCCTCTCTCACCTGTGACCCAGACCATGATGAGGATCTCAGTCCAGCTGAATTCAGTGGTCTTGACCCGGTAGATCTGCATGGGGTGGTCAGTGACGGAAACGTTTGGCATGGTGCGGATTCCCTCGAAGCGGTCCGATGCGTTGAACAACAGCAGGCACAGGAAGATGATGAAGGAAGCGGCATGGGCCACAAACTTCATAAAGGGGCTGCGCAAAGCATTGCCCAGCTGCAGAAAATGAGAAGGATCACATTTGCACCTCAGTCATTTAGCAGATGCTCTCATCCATAGTGACTTACAATCAGTGCATTCAACTTAGGTAGGTTAAATAACCACATCATAGCAAGTAAAACCTTCAGGTGAGATCGGTGGGATGCACAGGGAGAGTTCAGTCAATAAGGAGTCTCTGGAGTAACTATGCTGCAACCACCTCAACCTATACTACAAATCAGGATAGTTAGCCAGCTAATTTGCCTACACATCCTAAAATAATGGATCTTTTTTTTTTAAAGATAAGTTTGAAATGGGCTTGGTCTAATTTTCTCAACAACAAAAAACACATATATGTACGTTTAGCTTTCTTAGTGAACCAGACAATCAACAGTTATTTCTGTTTGTTTATTAAAGTTATCTGGCTAACTCCTTGAACCTGCGTTGTAATATACCTGTCAGATGAAATTAGTTGGTTGTGAAGTATGGAGAAAACTATGCTACAGCCACCTCAACCTGCTTGAAATGAGTTTGTTGTGAAGTCTGGAGTAACTTCACAACAAACACCAATCAGTTCAGTTTAGGTGGTCGAATCAATTGATTTAAACTTTCTTTGGTTTCGTTCATGATCTATACAACTGAGAAGCTACTACTAGTCCTAATCCTATCCTATGCCAAAGCATTCCTGAAAAACAAATCGAAGTGTTTTCAAGGTGCCACCTCTAAATAAACATAGCAATAGTAATGATGCCAACAACCCAAATTGGCATCGCGCCATTAACATGCCCAGCTGTTGCTCTGCTTTTCTCCATTCCTCTTATAGCCCTCAATGATTAAAACACACATTGTTAGTCTTGGCTTTATGAGAGGGTAAACAACGTCCCTAAAGATAGAAAATGTAACACTTACATTTAATTGGAGTGTTGTGAGAGACTCTTGTTATACTACTGAAACTTAAGACCTATCCATAAACCACCTGGGTAGGGCAGGGTAAGTGAATATAAACAAACAAGCACACTACACCCTATTTATTTACCCTCACACTTCAAGACTATTTATTTACCCTCACACCCAAGACTATTTATTTACCCTCACACCCCGAGACTATTTATTTACCTTCACACTCCTAGACTATTTATTTACCTTCACACTCCTAAACTATTTATTTACCCTCACACTCCTAGACTATTTATTTACCCTCACACCCGAGACTATTTATTTACCCTCACACTCCAGACTATTTATTTACCCTCACACTCCTAGACTATTTATTTACCCTCACACCCGAGACTATTTATTTACCCTCACACTCCTAGACTATTTATTTACCCTCACACTCCTAGACTATTTATTTACCCTCACTCCTAGACTATTTATTTACCTTCACACTCCTAGACTATTTATTTACCCTCACACTCCTAGACTATTTATTTACCCTCACACCCAAGACTATTTATTTACCCTCACACCCGAGACTATTTATTTACCCTCACACCCCGAGACTATTTATTTACCCTCACACTCCTAGACTATTTATTTACCCTCACACTCCTAGACTATTTATTTACCATCACACCCCGAGACTATTTATTTACCTTCACACTCCTAGACTATTTATTTACCTTCACACTCCTAAACTATTTATTTACCCTCACACCCCGAGACTATTTATTTACCCTCACACTCCTAGACTATTTATTTACCATCACACCCCGAGACTATTTATTTACCCTCACACCCCGAGACTATTTATTTACCTTCACATTCCTAGACTTTTTATTTACCCTCACAACACTAGACTACTTAGCCTCACACTCCTATACTTATTTACTTTAATCACAGGTGGCTGTAAATTTCTGTTTTACTTTTCAATGGGAAGTTTGGGTAATGGACCCATATATATGTAATTCTATGGGCTAGAAACAATACTCTTCATATACTCTGGTTTGAGTTGAGATAAATGAAGGGAACACAATTGGTGAATTTTGTCCCAAAACTGCCTCCGTATTTCACTTTGAACTCTACAGCCTGGTTATGCACCAGTTGATCTACTTGAGAGGTTCTGAGTGGCAGGAATGATGGCGGTGGATGGCCTTGCATGCCAGATTTCTATCTATACTCTCTTGGCAGACATTACATGTCACATTGCAAAACAATCATCAATCAATCAAAATAAAGCTAGCACATTTAATTTCTAAAGCCTTTTTATATCAGCAGTTGTCACAAAGTGCAATACAGATTCCCAGCCTAAAACCCCAAAGAGCACTGTGCAGAGGCACAGTGGCAGTGAAAAACTCCCTAGAAAGGAATGAACCTAGGAAGAAACCTAGAGTGGAACCAGGCTCTGATGGGTGGCCAGTCCTCTCCTGGCTGTGTTCTGTGGAGATTATAGCGGGGAAACTGCCAGGTCCGTTTGCGATATTACAACAAAGACGTTACGTCAAACAACGAACACCTCTGACATCATTGTACATAATTTCACGCAAGATAGAACAGCAGAGCATGTACTGTGAGTTTTTTCTCCACGATGCTGGAGGCGCATTTTCTCAAAATAAAAACAATAACAAATCTGCCAATTTTGGATTCCAACTACAAGGCCAGATCGTTCTTCAAGACGTCCAAACGTTCATAGATGACCAGCAGGGTCAGATAATAACCAGAGTGGTTAAAGAGGGTACAACAGTTCAACATCTCAGCGTGCATGTGCATACGAGCGTTTGTGCAGTTTTGTAAACAAACATACTCCATCAACATTGCTCTGACTACAACAACAAATGGTAAGCGAGAGTCAGCGGTATGTCAGTGGACGTGGTACTCTTACCCGACTGCAAGGGGCGAACCAGTAACCCACAGCCAGCAGGGGCAGACCCAGGGCCACAGCCACCACCACCAGGCACTTTACAGCGATAGTCTGCTCCCTCAGGCCCGACAGGTTCTCATACCAGATCGTCAGCAGCTGCTGCTGGCAGTTGGGGTGTGCCACGAACTGTGGGGGAGAAGAGAGAAAACAGGAAATGAGATGTAATGTTTAAGTTAATGCAATCGGGAAGCAGCCTGGGGAAGCAGGGATGAGCTATATACTGTCTTTATAATAGAGCTAATAAAATGGGAAAGCAGTCTAGGGAAACAAAGAGGCTGAGTGGCAGACCTGGTTCATCCTCTACACTGCCACTCCGTTTAGTCTGGACAATGAGGATGAAAACCCAGTTCTGAATCTATTCTGTAGGCACCAGTCATTGTTTTAAGTCGGCCTATAGTGTGTGTCTATGTGTGTGTGTGTGTGTGGGTGGGTGGGTGGGTGGGTGGGGGAGTCTCATTTAATCACATTAACAGGCTTGATCAAATCTGGGGAAATACATTACGCTCTCGTCAGCGGTGGCTGCTCTGGGAAAATTTGGGTAGGTGGTGTTCCCTGTCTGAGTAATGGAAGTTTTCAATCAAAAGCTACTGAGCCATTAATGAACTGAACAGTTCTCTTTGTGGGTTTTCTTGACACCGTCTGCCAGCCCAGTCAATCCATAACCATTTTATAATAGCAAACGTTTTGTTATTTGCTTTGTAAAGACCTAATACTACAAGATAAGAACATTAACCAGTATCAAGGGGATGTAAAAAGTTTGAGTTCCCATGTTCATTCTAATATGGGTACAAACAGACATGCAATTCCAATGGAGTGGTGGCCATTTCTTCGGATTTAAATGGGATTGACCCTCAAACTGTTGCTCCCAGGTACTTCTAGAAAATCTTTGAGATACAGACAAAATTAATTCTGGGTCAGAGAGAGGTGCATTGCCACCTGTAGCAAGAAACAAGCTCCATCCTCAAGTGTGCAATGTGTTCTGAATGGAACCCACTAGGTTAATGAATAACAAACATCTGTGCCTTTGGCTTTTTAATGTCATGGTTGTGCTACATCGGCTCCCCCTTTTTGCTGCAAGGTTAGCAATGACTGAATTGGAAAATATGGCCAATTAATTATGCTATTGAATGAGGAATCGAGGCAAAGCCAGAACGGCTATGAATAAGGAGCAGTGAGTCTATTATTATTGATTCTTTGGAGAGGGAGAGCCGTGTGGCATTGGGATTTGTCAGTGTACAAAAATCATGGGACAAGAACAAGATGCAGAAGAGTTGAGGTGAACATTAACCTGCCAGTAACAGGATAAGGACATTTTAAAACACTTCATGTGAGAAAACCTGGGCAAAAATCAATAGGTAGAAACTCAATGTCTGTCAGGGGTAGCAAGCTACAATAGATGTTCAAAAGCTCTAATGGTGGTTTGAGTCATCCTGAAAGATGTCACTTTGCCTTACAGTTTTTCAAAAGCTTTTAAAAGTTTTTATCATGATGGAATGGTATTTTATACAATTTTATACAGTGCCAACTAATGATTCAACTTGCTATGCAACTTCCTTATGATTTAATTAATTTTATGCATTATCTAACCTTTCAAATCCCATTTTACAAGCTAACTGTAATGGCATGTTTTTTGTTTCAGTTGTCTGAAGTACCAACTAAAGATTCAACTTGCTGTACAACTCCGTTTTCAGTTAATCCTTTTATTTTTTTATGATTCATTTAACCTTGTGAGTCACACTGACATGCAAATCTGTTTTTCAAGGGCGCCCTGGGCAACAGGCAGCAACATAAACACACGTACAAATAAACTATAATGACAATATAACAGGGTTGGGGAGTAACGGATTACATGTAATCAGTTACATAAGGGATTTTTTTTTAAACAGTTAATGTAATCCGTTACGTTACCAGCAAAAATATTGTAATCAGATTACAGATACTTTTGAAAAACTAGATGATTACTTCGAGGATTACTTTTAAATAGAGAAAGGATGTTTAACATGTCTCTGTTTTCTCAATGACATTCAAATCAGCATTGAAAAACAGCGCAGGTTTAAGGTGGTTCCACTTGAGCGAGTCTGAACACAAGTCAGAGACCAGTATGATGACATACCAAATGTGTTTGATGGATCGTGTGAAAAGAGCAGGAATAGGCTTTTGTAGGCTACAGTCCAACCTATGTCTTCCAATGTTGCAACTACTGTCAGCATTCAAAGATGATCCAATTTGAATAAACGCTAAGGTTTAGGATGACAGCAGTGTCTACGGTGATACGGATATCACTTATTATTGATATCTACCATAGCGCATCACACTGCTGCTCTCTCCCTTAGCTATTTGCGCCTTACAGATTGTGGTTGTTGAGGATGGCTGTTCACAAATCTTAATGTGTATTTGAACACAATAATGGTTGAATTCAAGAAGTTTAAGCTGCCTATCAAACATTGTTTCTGAAACCAGTGGACAGCCAGTGAAAAACACACTCCTGCAACATCTAACTGACACATGCTCAAACTCGCACACTTCTGATAGACTTAAAGGGGCTATCTGTAGTTGCTACATCCATTTTTGGACATAATTTAACCATATTATTATATGTAGTAGAAAGCGATAGGTTAGAAGAAGCCTACATAACCAACCCATAAAGTAAAATGGAACATCCATATATGGCCAGTTATGTAAACTTTAACATTGATTTAACCTGCAATAGATGTCTTCAATTGGTAACATACAATTTTGTCTTCTTCTAATGCCTCTTAAGGTGAAAGTAATCTAAAAGTAACTGCATTTAATCAGATTACATTACCGAGTTTGGGTAATCCAAAAGTTACGTTATGGATTACAATTTTGGACAGATAACTAGTACCTGTAATGGATTACATTTAGAAAGTAACCTACAAGCCTGACAACAAAAACCATAAAACCGCAAGTCACAGTGATGACACCAAACACTCAGCATCATTAACATAGCAAGTGCACACAGAGCCGGATGAAATATTGACTATTTGGAAAAGTTGCAATTAACAAAACTTGGCACTGGTCTTTCCACTTTAACCAATTATATGCATTAACCCTAGAAAATTATTTGTTTGAAGCCACCGCGCAGCCATCTTGGTACTCCTACTCCAGTGTAAAAAAGAATATTTTGGACGATATAGAAATTCATTTATTAATGTCTACATTTGTTTTCCTTATATTCCTTAAAATATATATTTTTAGAGAGAAATAATGTTACTGTAATACATACCATCTTGTCCTTGAAAGATTACATTGAAAGACTGTAGAATTCCATTAATTCCTATGGAGGACTGCTCCTTCTGCGGAGTACCAATATGGCTGACCGGTGGCTTCAAAGCCTTTCACTGGCCAATACATAGCATAAGCAATCCAGGGTTTATACACATCGTTTGATTTTAAATGCGCCCACCAGAGGGCAATGCCGTCCCTATTTCGATATAATTTTTGTTTAGGTTCCACCTCCGAAGAATGATGCAGGCTACATATACATATTCACAAATTGGGGGAGGGAAATAATGTTGTAATGACTTCCACCTCGAGTGATCGAGAAACATCAACAAATAGGCAATTGACAGCTGTCAGTGTAGCTAGGTAGCATGCTAACCTTAGCTAGCCATCTTATTAATCTTATCTAACTAGCTAACGTTATCTGTTGTTGCGGTCTTTTTTCAAACTACTCTGTATTCAAAGGATTAGCCAGCTGGCTAAACTGGTTCTACTGGAGTTTTCATTAGCATAACAGGGAAAACTTCACCACAGATGGAAACCAGTATCTTTGACTTCACAATCTATTGTTATCTCCAAAGTTTTGGCATCTTCCATAAGAGACTGTTTTTCTACATTATAATGGACATGGTGAAACTGGCAGGCTTCAGCTGTGGTACACCAAAGCCAAGTCAGCCGTGCTCATGGTTCTCACAGGGGAAGTGAAATGATAGGCTACAATTACTTTGCTCATGATGCATTTCGCAAATTACATGTAACAACACCCTGACTGCATCAGACACAAAACTCCAATACAAATGTTACAACAGAACAGCAAAAATAGATAAACAAGTTCCTTGAATGTTATTTTGCAGGTGCCTGTTCTTTAAGCAATAAGGCATGGGGGGGGGTGGTATATGGCCAATATACCACAGCTAAGAGGTGTTCTTACGCACAATGCAACACGGAGTGCCTGGACACTGCCCTTAGCCTTGGTATATTGGTTGTATATTGGCCATATACCACAAACCCTGAGGTGCCTTATTGATATTTTATAAACAGGTTATCAACGTAATTAGAGCAGTGAAAATAAATGTTTTTTCAAACCCGTGGTACATGGTTGGATATACCACAGCTGTCAGCCAATCAGCATTCAGGGCTCAAACTAACCAGTTTATAATATAGGATAGATGCTGGCTGCACCAATCAAAGCAATGAAGCATTCATGTTGGGGTGATGGGGGAGCATGGATGCAAAGTGCAATCATACCATTTATGAAATGTATATATTTATATATATTTTAATACAGACTAGCTAAAAAAAAGTAGGTTGAAATGTATAAATGATCCATGTTAAATTTCTGTAAAAAAAAGTAGAGGTGAAAAAAAAAACATACGTTTGCACCCCCTATTTTAATTTGCTCCACGGCTCAGGCGGCCAAGTGTTGGCTACGGCGAAAAGCTGCTTGGTTCAGTTGAGACTTGCAAAGAGGAAGGACTTTGCAGGTGTTTCTGATTCATAAACAGGGCCATGCTGGTGGGTGGTAACATTCAAATAAAACCCAGCCCTGGAAAGAAACGTAGACTGACAAGTATTAGCCATCATATCATATGGGAAACATACGGCATTGCCACAGAAAAAAGTCCCCACTTCAAGCCCAAATATATCATACTCAGTGGTGGAAAAAGTACCCAATTGTCATACTTCAGTCAAAGTAAAGATAACTTAATTGAAAATGACTGAAGTAAAAGTCACCAGTAAAATTCTACTTGAGTAAATGTATTTTTTTTTATATGGTTTTAAATGTACTTAAGTATCAAAAGTAAATGTAATTGCTAAAATATACTTAAGTATCAAAAGTAAAAGTATAAATCATTTCACATTCCTGTCACGTCTACTCCCACTCCCACTCCCTCTCTCCGGCGCTCGACATCGCCGGTCTACTGCACCCTATTCAGTAGATGACTGCGCGAGGAGGTCCTAATGCAATCGACGTGCGGGAAAACAACCTTTCCTTAGACATGCTCATCGCGATAGCCATCCATCTGGACAACCTTCTTCGGGAGCGCCGGCACCTCACTCTCCTCGCCCTCCTCCTTTGTTCGTTCTGAGGCAGATCCTGAACCCTTGGAGGTAGGGGCCACACACCTCTCTGTGGCAGAGCAGCATCACCAGAGACAGCTGGGGCTGTGTCCAGATGGCGGCCAGAAGGGGCACCAGCTTCAGCTGTGTCTGGTGCCTTTCCAACACAGGGTCCACTGGAGCGGAGAGGCGGCCCCGTGATCACCCATCTCCCAAGGTAGGCATGAGTATTCCATCATCATAGTTTTCTGCCAAACCCTTCCTAGGTTCCATGTCAGTTGAGAGTCTTGTAAGTGCCCTCCAACCTATCATTCCGTCCCCCTGTATCATTGGCCCCGTGTTTTGGGATGTATATGTGGACATCCGCCAGGCTCTGGAGAGGGAACCCTTGCCTGCTACCTGCCCTCTTGAGCACATCTACGTCCCCACAGGGGTAAGAGACTGACTGTTGACCTGGGCACACACATCCCTCACCGCTGGACACCCAGGTAACACCTGCACCGTTAAATCCATCTCTGCAAAGTACTGATGGTCCACCTTTGCGCAGGACGTCGCCCGCTTTGTCAACTCCTGCTTCATAGATTCTTTGACTGATCTCCCTCTGTCTGATGGTTTCACCACTATTATGGTTGCTGTGGACAGATTCTCTAAATCCTACCATTTTTATCCCCCTCTCTGGTCTCCCTACCCACCCTACAGGTTGCTGAGGCACACTTCCAGCAGGTCTTCAGGCACTATGGCCTTCCAGAGGACATCGTCTACGACCGTGGCCCCTAATTCACATCGCGGTTATGAAGAGCTTTCATGGAGAAGATGGGGGCCGTGGCCAGCCACACATCCAGGTACCGGCTTCAGTCCAACGGGCAGGTGGAGAGGACCAACCAGAGGAAGGGGAGGTTCCTTAGGAGTCACTGCCAGGACCGGCAGGGGGAGTAGGCCTGGTTCCTTCCCTGGGCTGAGTACGCCCAGAACTCACTTTGTCACTCCTCCACTTGGCAGACTCCCTTCTAGTGCGTCCTGGGATATCAGCCGGCCCTGGCCCCGTGGAGTCCTTTTGGGTGTCAGGGGAAATGAATGGAGTAAAAATAACATTATTTTCCATAGGAATGTAGTGGAGTAAAAGTAAGAGTTGTCAAAAATACAGTGTAAATAGTAAAGTATATTAAAGATACCCCCACCTCCCTGGCCATGACCCTTCTCCCCCGATTGTCCGGGCGGCCAGTTCTAGGAAGAGTCTTGGTGTTTCCAAACTTCTTCCATTTAAGAATGATGAAGGTGGCCACTGTTCTTGGGGACCTTCAATGCTGCAGAAATGTTTTGGTAACCTTCCCCAGATCTGTGCCTCGTCACAATCCTGTCTCGGAGCTCTATGGACAATTCCTTCAACATCATGGCTTAGTTTTTGCTCTGACATGCACTGTCAATTGTGGGACCTTATATAGACAGGCTTTTAACATATGGAGCAAATGGTCATTTGGCAAATAAATAGACTGACTTGTCAAAAAACAGCTTCACCTTAACATCAGTAAGGAGGTGATTGTGGACTATAGGAGAAAGAGAGGAGAATAAGCCCCCATCCACATCGACAGGGTTGTTGTGGAGCGGGTCGAGAGCTTCAAGTTCATTTGCGTCTACATCTCTAAGGACTTAACATGGTCCACACACACCCGCACAGTCGGGAAGAAAGCAGCGTCCCTTCCCTCTCAAAAGGCTGAAAAATTTGTCATGGCCCCTCGGACCCTCAAAATGTTCTACAGCAGCAACTTCGAGAGCATCTCGACTGGCTGCATCACTGCTTGCTATGGAAATTGCACTGCCCTCAACCGCAAAGCACTACAGAGGGTGGTGCGGACGGCCCAGAACATCACTAGGGCCGAGCTCTCTGTCATCCAGGACCTCTATATCAGGCATCAGAGGAAGGCCCAAAAAATTGCCAAAGACTTCAACCACCCAAGCAATAGACTGTTCACTTTGCTACTGTCCAGCAAATGGTATGGCATTGGCTCTCGGACCAACAGGCTCAGAGATAGCTTCTACCTCCAAGCCATAAGACATCTAAATAGTTAAATGAATGGTTACCCGGACTATCGGCATTGACACTATGTTACACTGACTATGCACACTCACAAGACTGTATATACACTCACTCACACACACTACACTGACACAAAAGATTGTTGTAGAACTGTTGTATTCGGTGTGACAAATATGTGACAAATACAAATACAATTTCATTTGATTAAGCCGAAAATCACAGTGGCGGTGCCAAGGCATCTGTCACAGAGATTTGTATTACATCATCTGTAGTCTGCAACAACATTTTGCTGGATAAAATAGATCTTTATGTGTTCAGTCAATCAGGGCATTCTATCTGTGATCCTGGCACAGCTAGGTCACATCTTGACGATGTCAATCATGGCATTCTATCTGTGGTCATGGCACAGCTAAGTCACATTCTGGGGAGCTGGATCCAGATGACTCAATGTTCCTGAGGGGAAACATGGCACACACAATCAGGATTCCCCTCCATGTGTCCATGTGTTAGAGTGTGAAGAGCGCCAGCTCCAGTTTGCATCTCTGCTGCAGATTAGGAAAATGTAATTTGGGGCCTTGCGAAATAGCAAAGTGCTCCCTCAGGCTGGATCCATTGACAATAGGGAGAGAGGATGTTGCTTGCAAATGTATTTCTCAAGTGGGAGCCTGAGGCTGAGAAATGCTGTAAACGCACTACACTGCTTATGGGATTTGGCACTACCTCAAATGTCTCCTTATCATTCTGATGTGGTGTTAAGAATTCCACCTGGTTGCTTAAAGAGATTCTCTGGTACTTCTGCATGCTTTTTAGCCAGTAGTTCTTAAAGTAGCATACTATGTCACATACACTATATACACAAAAGTATGTAGACACCCCTTCAAATTAGTGGATTCGGCTATTACAGCCACACCCGTTGCTGTCATGTGTATAAAATCGAGCACACAGCCATCCAATCTCCACAGACAAAAATTGGCAGTAGAATGGCTTTACTGAAGAGCTCAATAACTTTCAATGTGGCACCGTCATAGGTTGCCACCATTCTAACAAGTCAATTCATCAAATTTATGCACTGCTAGAGCTGCCCCGGTCAACTGTAAGTGCTGTTATTGTGAAGTGGAAACGTCTAGGAGCAACAACGGCACAGTCGTGAAGTTGTAGGCCACACAAGGAGTGCTGATGTGTGTGCCCCGTAAAAATCCTCTGTCCTCAGTTGAAACACTCACTACCAAGTTCCAAACTGCCTCTGGAAGCAACGTCAACACAGAAAGTGTGCGTCGGGAGCTTCATGAAATGGGTTTCCATTGCCGAGCAGCTGCACACAAGTCTAAGACCAACATGTGCAATGCCAAGGATCGGCTGGAGAGGTGTAAAGCTCACCACCATTGGACTCTAGAGCAGTGGAAATGTATTCTCTAGAGTGATGAATCATGCTTCACCAACTAGCAGTCCAATGGACGAATCTGGGTTTGGTGGATCACGGGAGAACCCTACCTGCCCCAATGCATAGTGCCTATAAAGTTAATGTTAAAGTTAAGTTAACCCATAAAGTTAATGGTCTGGGGCTGTTATTCATGGTTCGGGATAGGCCCCTTAGTTCCAGTAAAGAGAAATATTAACGCTCCAGCATAGAATGACATTTTAGACGATTCTGTGCTTCCAACTTTGTGGTAACAGTTGGGAAAGGCCCTTTCCTGTTTCAGCATGACAATGACCCTTGCACAAAGCGAGGTCCATACAGAAATGGTTTGTTGAGATCGGTGTGGAAGAGCTTGACTGGCCTGCAGAGAGCCCTGACCTCGACCCCATCGAACACCTTTGGGATGAATTGGGATGAATTGGAATGCCGACTGCGAGCCAGGCCTAATCACCCAACATCAGTGCTCGACCTCGCTAATTCTGGTGGCTGAATAGATGCAAGTCCCCACAGCAATGTTCCAACATCTAGTGGAAAGCCTTCCCAGAAGAGTGGAGGCTGTTCTAGCAGCAAAGGGGGGATCACCTCCATAGTAATGCCCATGATTTTGGAATGAGATGTTCGACGAGCAGGTGTCTACATACTTTTGGTCATGTAGAGTATGTGCAGATATGTGCACCACGTGATTGCGCTCACTCGCTCGGCTGTGTGTGCATCTTGCTAGCTGTCACTCAAATGGCAAGGGGCTGAAGCTCATTGGCTAGAACTCAAATTGCTACAGGGCTGGCCCACGTGGGGGAAAATGTAGGGAAAATGGCTTAGCACAGCTTCCAGAAAAAGACTCACTTTTAAACTAGGGATTTTGTGGCTAATTTAGGGAAGACATTAATTCTGTGTGAGGTGTAAAAATACTTAGTAGTTGCCAAAGTTCTGGAGCAAGTCTTTAATAAATGGTGCTTTCTTGGCCAGGGCCCTTATGTACCAAGCCTTTCAGAATAGGAGTGCTGATTCACGGTCAGTTTTGAATAAGATTACATGGTGTAACAATGACGCTGTGAAGCAGGTGCAACGTTTAATAAAACAACAAACATGAAATGAGACAGCGTAACAGTGGCGATATAGCATGAACACAGGAATGATACCGACTGAGGAATGAACGTAAGAGAGGGACAGATAAAGGGGAGGTAATGATGAAGGTAATGGAATCCAGGTGTGAATCATAATGATCTGCAGGTGCGCGTAATGATGGATGCCAGGTGTGCGTACTGATGAATCCCAGGACCGGTGGTTAGTACTGTGGCAACGTCAATGCCGGAGGGGAGGAGCAGGAGTAGACGTGACACATGGACAGGGGGGCCTGATCCTAGATCAGCACTCTTACTCTGAGACACTTAAACCATATGGCCCTAGGCTTACTTGAAAGGGAAATGTCAATCTCAATGGGACTTCCCTGGTTTAATAAAGGATACAAAACAATAATATAAAAAATCCCTCAATCATATTAATATGTTATTATCCTTTTCTTCTTCATAAAACAACAGTACAGAGCCAAATCAGATTGAGGCCTCCTCTGAGTTTCATACCATGACATCTGAACCATCACCTGGTGGCAAGGAGACAACATCCTTTAACATGGTGGAGGAGGAGACAACGTCCTTTACCATGGTGGAGGAGGAGACAACGTCCTTTACCATGGTGGAGGAGGAGACAACGTCCTTTACCATGGTGGAGGAGGAGACAACGTCCTTTACCATGGTGGAGGAGGAGACAACGTCCTTTACCATGGTGGAGAAGGAGACAACGTCCTTTACCATGGTGGAGGAGGAGACAACGTCCTTTACCATGGTGGAGAAGGAGACAACGTCCTTTACCATGGTGGAGGAGTAGACAATGCCCTTTACCAAGGTGGAAGAGGAGACAACACCCTTTACCATGGTGGAGGAGGAGACAATGTCCTTTACCATGGTCGAGGAGGAGACAACATCCTTTACCATGGAAGAGGAGACAACACCCTTTACCATTGTGGCCACGGCTGCTAATTAATCAATCACGTTAATGTCGGTTACAATTCCATCATGCATTTATACCTCAATGAACCTCACACATTATGGCAAGAAGAAGGCCTTAGTGAGGTATTAGTTATTGTCAAAATCTAATCTTTTAAAATTGCAGTGTATGATGGCCCCTTTATGCAGGGAGTGCAGCACTTTTATCCATGCCATTTAACTGTTAGCTTGATTAACATCACATCACCGGACGACCTTGAGCGCAGGAAATCCCACAGAGTAGGCAAAGCTCACCCAGTCCTATGATTAATAATACTGTACTAAGACGTTTGCTGGCTGGCTGGCAGCATACATGTGCCTGGCTGCCTCCAATTCATGGTAATTTTGCTGCACTAAAAATCTGACTGTCTGACTGACTGGCTGGCTGGCACATAACATACATGTGACTGGCTCAGCTGACTGGCACGTAACATACATGTGACTGGCTCAGCTGACTGGCACGTAACATACATGTGCCTGGCTGCCTCCAATTCATGGTAATTTTGCTGCACTAAAAATCTGACTGTCTGACTGACTGACTGGCTGGCTGGCTGGCACATAACATACATGTGACTGGCTCAGCTGACTGGCACGTAACATACATGTGACTGGCTCAGCTGACTGGCACGTAACATACATGTGACTGGCTGGCTGACTGACTGGCACATAACACACATGTGACTGGCTGGTTGGCTGACTGGCATATACCATACATGTGACTGGCTGACTGGCTGACTGGCATATACCATACATGTGACTGGCTGACTGGCATATACCATACATGTGACTGGCTGGTTGGCTGACTGGCATATACCATACATGTGACTGGCTGACTGGCATATACCATACATGTGACTGGCTGACTGGCATATACCATACATGTGACTGGCTGACTGGCATATACCATACATGTGACTGGGTGGCTGGCTAACTGGCACATACCATACATGTGACTGGCTGACTGGCATATACCATACATGTGACTGGCTGGTTGGCTGACTGGCATATACCATACATGTGACTGGCTGGCTGGCTAACTGGCACATACCATACATGTGACTGGCTGGTTGGCTGACTGGCATATACCATACATGTAACTGGCTGGTTGGCTGACTGGCATATACCATACATGTGACTGGCTGACTGGCATATACCATACATGTGACTGGGTGACTGGCATATACCATACATGTGACTGGCTGACTGGCATATACCATACATGTTACTGGCTGGCTGGCATATAACATACATGTTACTGGCTGGCTGGCTAACTGGCACATACCATACATGTGACTGGCTGGTTGGCTGACTGGCATATACCATACATGTGACTGGCTGACTGGCATATACCATACATGTGACTGGGTGACTGGCATATACCATACATGTGACTGGCTGACTGGCATATACCATACATGTGACTGGCTGACTGGCATATACCATACATGTGACTGGCTGACTGGCATATACCATACATGTTACTGGGTGGCTGGCTAACTGGCACATACCATACATGTGACTGGCTGACTGGCATATACCATACATGTGACTGGCTGACTGGCATATACCATACATGTGACTGGCTGGCTGGCTAACTGGCACATACCATACATGTGACTGGCTGGTTGGCTGACTGGCATATACCATACATGTGACTGGCTGGTTGGCTGACTGGCATATACCATACATGTGACTGGCTGACTGGCATATACCATACATGTGACTGGGTGACTGGCATATACCATACATGTGACTGGCTAACTGGCATATACCATACATGTTACTGGCTGGCTGGCATATAACATACATGTTACTGGCTGGCTGGCTAACTGGCACATACCATACATGTGACTGGCTGGTTGGCTGACTGGCATATACCATACATGTGACTGGCTGACTGGCATATACCATACATGTGACTGGCTGACTGGCATATACCATACATGTGACTGGCTGACTGGCATATACCATACATGTGACTGGCTGGCTGGCTAACTGGCACATACCATACATGTGACTGGCTGGTTGGCTGACTGGCATATACCATACATGTGACTGGCTGGTTGGCTGACTGGCATATACCATACATGTTACTGGCTGACTGGCATATACCATACATGTTACTGGGTGACTGGCGTATACCATACATGTGACTGGCTGACTGGCATATACCATACATGTGACTGGGTGACTGGCATATACCATACATGTTACTGGGTGACTGGCATATACCATACATGTTACTGGGTGACTGGCATATACCATACATGTTACTGGGTGACTGGCGTATACCATACATGTGACTGGGTGACTGGCGTATACCATACATGTTACTGGGTGACTGGCATATACCATACATGTGACTGGGTGACTGGCATATACCATACATGTTACTGGGTGACTGGCGTATACCATACATGTGACTGGCTGACTGGCATATACCATACATGTGACTGGGTGACTGGCATATACCATACATGTTACTGGGTGACAGGCATATACCATACATGTGACTGGGTGACTGGCGTATACCATACATGTGACTGGCTGACTGGCATATACCATACATGTTACTGGCTGGCTGGCATATAACATACATGTTACTGGCTGGCTGGCCGGCAGACTGGCACATAACACATGTGATTGGCTGGCTGGCTGACTGGCACATAACACACATGTGATTGACTGGCTGGCTGTCTGACTGGGACATAACACACATGTGATTGGCTGGCTGGCTGTCTGACTGGCACATAATACACATGTGATTGGCTGGTTGACTAGCACATAACATATAAGTTACTGGCTTGCTGGTTGGCTAACTGGCACATAACATATATGTGACTGGCTGGCTGGTTGGCTAACTGGCACATAACATACATGTGACTGGCTGGATGGCTGACTGGTTCATACATGTGACTGACTGGCTGGTTGACTGGCACATAACATACATGTGACTGGCTGGCTGGCACATAACATACATGTGACTGGCTGGCTGGCACATAACATATATGTGACTGGCTGGCTGGCACATAACATACATGTGACTGGCTGGCTGGCACATAACATACATGTGACTGGCTGACTGGCATATACCATACATGTGACTGGCTGGCTGGCTAACTGGCACATACCATACATGTGACTGGCTGACTGGCATATACCATACATGTGACTGGCTGGTTGGCTGACTGGCATATACCATACATGTGACTGGCTGGCTGGCTAACTGGCACATACCATACATGTGACTGGCTGGTTGGCTGACTGGCATATACCATACATGTGACTGGCTGGTTGGCTGACTGGCATATACCATACATGTGACTGGCTGACTGGCATATACCATACATGTGACTGGGTGACTGGCATATACCATACATGTGACTGGCTGACTGGCATATACCATACATGTTACTGGCTGGCTGGCATATAACATACATGTTACTGGCTGGCTGGCTAACTGGCACATACCATACATGTGACTGGCTGGTTGGCTGACTGGCATATACCATACATGTGACTGGCTGACTGGCATATACCATACATGTGACTGGGTGACTGGCATATACCATACATGTGACTGGCTGACTGGCATATACCATACATGTGACTGGCTGACTGGCATATACCATACATGTGACTGGCTGACTGGCATATACCATACATGTTACTGGGTGGCTGGCTAACTGGCACATACCATACATGTGACTGGCTGACTGGCATATACCATACATGTGACTGGCTGACTGGCATATACCATACATGTGACTGGCTGGCTGGCTAACTGGCACATACCATACATGTGACTGGCTGGTTGGCTGACTGGCATATACCATACATGTGACTGGCTGGTTGGCTGACTGGCATATACCATACATGTGACTGGCTGACTGGCATATACCATACATGTGACTGGGTGACTGGCATATACCATACATGTGACTGGCTAACTGGCATATACCATACATGTTACTGGCTGGCTGGCATATAACATACATGTTACTGGCTGGCTGGCTAACTGGCACATACCATACATGTGACTGGCTGGTTGGCTGACTGGCATATACCATACATGTGACTGGCTGACTGGCATATACCATACATGTGACTGGCTGACTGGCATATACCATACATGTGACTGGCTGACTGGCATATACCATACATGTGACTGGCTGGCTGGCTAACTGGCACATACCATACATGTGACTGGCTGGTTGGCTGACTGGCATATACCATACATGTGACTGGCTGGTTGGCTGACTGGCATATACCATACATGTTACTGGCTGACTGGCATATACCATACATGTTACTGGGTGACTGGCGTATACCATACATGTGACTGGCTGACTGGCATATACCATACATGTGACTGGGTGACTGGCATATACCATACATGTTACTGGGTGACTGGCATATACCATACATGTTACTGGGTGACTGGCATATACCATACATGTTACTGGGTGACTGGCGTATACCATACATGTGACTGGGTGACTGGCGTATACCATACATGTTACTGGGTGACTGGCATATACCATACATGTGACTGGGTGACTGGCATATACCATACATGTTACTGGGTGACTGGCATATACCATACATGTGACTGGCTGACTGGCGTATACCATACATGTGACTGGCTGACTGGCATATACCATACATGTGACTGGGTGACTGGCATATACCATACATGTGACTGGGTGACTGGCGTATACCATACATGTGACTGGCTGACTGGCATATACCATACATGTTACTGGCTGGCTGGCATATAACATACATGTTACTGGCTGGCTGGCCGGCAGACTGGCACATAACACATGTGATTGGCTGGCTGGCTGACTGGCACATAACACACATGTGATTGACTGGCTGGCTGTCTGACTGGGACATAACACACATGTGATTGGCTGGCTGGCTGTCTGACTGGCACATAATACACATGTGATTGGCTGGTTGACTAGCACATAACATATAAGTTACTGGCTTGCTGGTTGGCTAACTGGCACATAACATATATGTGACTGGCTGGCTGGCTGGCTAACTGGCACATAACATACATGTGACTGGCTGGATGGCTGACTGGTTCATACATGTGACTGACTGGCTGGTTGACTGGCACATAACATACATGTGACTGGCTGGCTGGCACATAACATACATGTGACTGGCTGGCTGGCACATAACATATATGTGACTGGCTGGCTGGCACATAACATACATGTGACTGGCTGGCTGGCACATAACATACATGAGACTGGCTGGCTGGCACATAACATACATGTGACTGGCTGGCTGGCACATAACATACATGTGACTGGCTGGCTGGCACATAACATACATGTGACTGGCTGGCTGGCTGGTGCTTTACTTGTATTTTTTTGTTGGTTCTTTATTACTTCATTTTTATTTTATATTTTGGATAATTGGTGCTGTCATACACTGGATTTACTTGTAACTATAATCATATACATTCAATACCTTGATTTTGACTTGGTTGACATATTGCTGTGTTACTTCTAGACACTCTGAACAGGAAGGTTATGTTTAGTCATTAGTTGAACTTTGAGATACAGCACAGTGGTTTCCACTACAACATAAAGTCGTTCTGGCAAAAAAAAGCTAAAGCAAGCAGCATTGAATCAATGAAAATGTCTGACTGTTGCAAAAAGTGTAGTACCAAAATGTTGATGCTAAATGGATAGATACTGTAGATAGTGTCACAAAAGAAGCCCTGTTGAGAGGAAAGGGGTGATCGCAAGTGAATTTTGTAGGCAGGGCCAGTGAAGAGGGGTAGAAGAGGTATGGATGCAGGTCTGGTACACAGGCAAGTAGCAATGGAGGCACTTTGATGTAAAGTGGCGTGTCCTGTGAATCATTTTGAATGAACTACAGTATATTCTAAATTCTAGAAATAACTTACAAGATCGAGAGATAAGAGAGCGTTGCAGTGCTGTTGTGCAGCTAGAAAATAAGGTGTGATGTGAGTCCAACCAAATGGATAGTTTTTGTTTGCTTCACTTCTACAGGACACACTGGATATGTTCAGCATTCAACCAATAAGAGATCACCGGTCAGAGAGAGTTTACATGGGAAGAGTTAATGCCTGTTGAAGTATTGAGAAGTCAACTACAGGTCTAGACCTGAGGATAGATAAAGGAAACTGTTAGATACTTACCTTTTTCACCTCGTACTTGATGGCCAGTTTGACCCTGCTCAGGAGAGAGCGAAGGCCCTGCCCCGACTCCTTCTCAGCAGTAACATCTCCATTCAAAATCGCTTCCACTTCCTCTGTGTCCCGACAGAGGTCCAGCACTCCCACTACAAAGTCCTTACACTGCATAGACAGCTTGCGATAGTCATTCTGGACAGAGAGAAAAACAGGTTAGAGTCAAGTCAGCTACTGGAGACAGGGAAAGGCAAACTCGTTGGCGTAAATCTCAATTACAAAGGTAACGTGACGCGAACAGAATATAAACTTAGTGATATTTTTCCAGCAAACATTATGTTATAGAAAGATATACAGTAATAGTGAGAGAAAAAAATACTTATGCTTCTCTGAAAACACTTTTAGTATTTCTGAATAAGTAATGGGTCCAATAGTGGTGACACAATGGGGATATCTGTGTGTAATGATCTCGACATTAGCTGAACTCAAGAAAGGGTTGTATATCCACATGACATAGAATTGTATTATTAAGTAGGAGAATCTGAAATGCATTTACATCTTAATACTGTGCAGGATAATAAAATGAATAATAAGGATTACGATAGCTCGGAAATGAATCTCCAAAAATAAAACGTTCATAGAAATGTGGTGTTAATGCTACAATGTGAAATGTATTTTAACCTCTATTTTCACAGGATTACTGTCACTATAGGAGGAGGTAAGGTAATGGAATTGTTATCTGAATGCATCCGCAATTTTATTCTCGTGGAAGCAGTTAAATTGGTAATTTCAGCATTCCTTAAATAGGCCTACATAATACTAGTCTAGTCCTTTGCGAAAAGACATCTCAGTGTTTTGATAAAATGAACGTGCTTGCCAGGTGACAAGATTGACTGTACTCAGCACAGTATTATAAAATGATTTAATATAATTTTCTCCCTATTTATAGAAAGTATACAGTCGATATTGATGATACTGGCCTCAGTATTACTTAGTATCATATTTAAGCTGTTAATTGAACTTCTGGTCAACCATCCCTAGCTTAGATCACTCTACTTGTTGGAAAGCAATCCAACATTAATGTAATAAATACTTTGTCTACAAGGGAGGAAGAGGCCATGCATGTTTCATTGGTATAATTCAAATATCAAGAAGAAGCAGTTTTGCAAATTAGGGGACACAGATGATATGTTTACACAAATGATATGTTTACACAGATGATATGTTTACACAAATGATACATAACCAGTTATGCATATTGGCAATGCATTTGAAATGCATGCAGTCTCATGATGAAACAGTAGTCTGAAATGCTCTTGGTACAGCTGACTTTGTCCTTATAGCACACTGCCAAGCTGTAGCCTGTCCCTTTTACCTATGGTCATACTTCCATAGTGAATCATTCCAGAGTCACCACTTTTACTCACATTGTTGTTTAAACCTTGCTCTAAGAACACAATTAAAGGCGCATTAAGCTAAAGGATTATCTTTTGCTTTTAAATGTGTTGTTTGTCCTTTATACTGAGAGTAATTTAGTCTGGATTTCATTTCCAAGGAACAACTAGACTTTGCTCAGCATGCGTCTGTCACTTTGTTCATGTCTAGTGCTTTATTCTTTCTAATTGTGATGGATTGTCATAAACCATCTGTTCAAAAATACTGTCAAATACTGTGTTTGACAAGCCCAAACACTACATTTTCAGGCACTCAGAACTGAACATTGTGATCCAACTCTCAAGTGAAGTGTTGCACCGTGTGAGCAATTTACTGCCTTTCATTCACTAGAACTTGTTCCGATATACTTCTATCATCTCACTGCATCTCTCAGAGGGAGGCAAAAGGACAATTCAGAGAACAGATTGAAGAAAACAGGTATAAGGACAAAACAAGCCCTGTATGAGGGCCCATATTGAGAGCTATGTGACGTGTTCTCTACGGAAATAGCTTTTCAGTTTCTTCTGTGTTAAGTGTTGTATCAGACAAACCTGAAAATCCCAACAGGAGAAAGTTTTGATTTATGAGACAGGGTCAAACAAGCGTCCTCTTCTAAAATGTTAATTTACAAACACATTCAGTGTAGCTTGTTGCATCATACCAAGCTTGAAATGGTTGTTAATGTGTCATATGTTTAACAGCATGAAGCACTCTAGTAAATGTGGGTAACTTAATAACAAGCTTTTGCGGCAATATAGTTCAGTGAACTCATTTTTACAATCAATTCAAATGAGACAAATAATTCAATAATGTATTCTTAAAGGAGAGGGCAGGTTTGTTTTTTGAAACACCACTGGTTTCTCTCTTTCCCATTAACAGCTCTGGAAATCACATCTGTCACAATGTTTATCTGCAGGCAGTGGCTAAAATGCAACTGTAGTCCCAAGTGGCGCAGCGGTCTAAGGCACTGCATCTCATTGCAAGAGCTGTCACTACAGTCCCTGGTTTGAATCCAGGCTGTATCACAGCCAGCTGTGATTGGGAGTCCCATAGGGCGGTGCACAATTGGCCCAGCGTCGTCCAGGTTTGACTGGGGTAGGTCACCTATGTAAATAAGAATTTGTTCTTAACTGACTTGCCTGGTTAAATAAAAAATCAAAATAATGCACAATCTGACAGGCAGCCAGATATGCTAACAGACAGATTACCCTTGAAGTAACAGCAAGTAATTATCCAGTGTGCAGCTAGGCACATTTTTAATCAATCTCAATGAATTTATGTAGTTAAACATATTTACCAGGGAGAAGCAATTGTGCTGCGTGGTCTCTTTTTTATGGCTCTTTTTATCCTGGTGGCGACATCAGCATAACACACATACAGGTTGAAGATTCATTACATTACACAACATCGGTTTTAAATAAAAACATGAGGCTGAAATTAATGGAGTTGTTAATTAAGCAGAATCAACACATCGCTATTGTACACGACTTTACCTGATAACAATCCTCAATTTAGTTAGTACTATTCCATGTCAGAATTCCAAAGCATTCAAAATGATGACACATTACACCTTCAAGCTAAATAAAGGAAAACAAACATGTCCTTGAAACTAAATGCAGAAAAAACAACAGTCAGCAAGCAGTTAGCTTCTGAGTAGGAGAAGGTCAGCAGAATTCTGTGAAATTTCCCCAAATTCCTAGGATTTCTGTAAAACCTAAGAATTCAGAAATAGATTTCTGAAAAACCTACTCATTTGGGAAAGTTTCAGAAAGTTTGCAACCCTGAGTGCAGTAGTGTCCTACCTTGAACTCCTTCTCGATGTTGGCCAACTTGGTCAGTTCGTTGCTGAGCTCCAATGCGGTGAGCACTGGGTCCTCGCTAGACAGTGACAGGTAAGCCGGGCTGGCCAGGCCCCGGTAGGCATTGATGCGTGAGCGTGAGTGGCTGAAAGCGTCTTTGCCCTGTTTCTCGGCACATTCTACACACTTGCAGAAGTAGTCGTGCGGCCGCTCGATGCGCGCGCCCTTCAGCAGCAGCATGTGCACCACCTCGTACTTCTGGCAGTGCGCAGACAGAATGATGGGGGTGATGTCGGGCGAGAAGCGCGTGCCATCCTCATCGTATGAGTAGAAGTCATCGTCCTGCAGCTCGCACGGACTCCGTGTCAGTCGCTCGCTAGCCTGGAAGGATGGATGGGCCAAGATGGTTTCCACTATCCTGACGTAGCCTTTCGAGATAGCCAAGAGCAGGGCGTCACCGATGCGCGCCAGGTTATCCCTCCGCAGGAGCAGTTCCGTCACCTCCAGGTGCTCGTTGCCCACCGCCAGCTGCAATGCGTTCTGGCCCATGTAGTCCACGCAGTTGACATTGAGCGTGGTAGAGTCCTCCAGCATCTTGCGGACCACAGGGATGTTGCCGTACTCTGCCGAGTCCAGAAAGCGCTCTTCCTCGGCGGTCATGCTTGTGGTGCGGTCGTTGAACATGAAGGCCGGCCCGCGCATCTGTGGTCGACGACCCTTCTCCCGCGCCGCTATCATCCGCCGGTGGGCGGGGAGCTCAAGTTCCGCTGCCGCTTTCCTTGCAGAGATGGAGAAAACGACATTATGGTTACTTCCTCTGTGAAGAGCTCTGACTTTTGCAAACATACTTACCACCAAGTTGTATTGAATACCAGCTATAAAGAACATTACCCATCCAGGATAATAAAGATGACCTACTCTACCAGTCAAAACCAGTCAACTTTAAATGGACTCAACTTCAGTTGTAGACCTGTTTTACAAAGTCTACAAAACCACCCTTCACCATTCAAAGAGACCAGTGCTATAAGAGCAGAGATTGCAAGGCATGCTTGCATTTTGAATTATGTTGCGTTTTGGCATAAGGGTGTATCTAGAGCATCATGTTTGGTGTCTGCACAGTTTGTTGTTCCTTGATCCATAGCCATGTCATCCCACCGCCCCATGCCTTCCTTACGTTCACAACAGAGTGGAGAGCGGCAGCAGTGTATTCATTAGAGCCCAGCACCAAGCCACCCCAGCAGTCTCAGTGAAAAGTGCAGTGACAGAGTGCCCCACAGACTGTGGAAGAAATCCTTCTGGCGTTAATAGCATTTTAATGAAACACAACAGATGCCTGGGTGATACAACTACAGGTTGCACTAACATATCAGGGGTTTCTGTGCCAGGTTTCAAACCAAGCAAGTGCTCCTGCCAGAGATGAGAGCCATAGTCATTAAGCACATGTTGGTATACTTGTTTCTGATAGTGGATTAATAATACCCAGGGTGTTTGGGAAGTATTTGACAACAATTGGTAATTGAGTAATAGTAGTTGGTCCATAAAATTGGAATGAACTTGACATTTATTGTTTAACATTTATCAAATTAAATTAGTAGACGATTAATAGACAATTCCACTAATTCAATTCGGTTCCATTCCCTCTCCCTTTATAGCCGACCAATTCAATTAAACTCAAGTCCAGTTTTGATTTAAAACATCAAACCCAATTTCAAGTCAATTACAGCTGCTATTGCTACTTCTCTATAGATAAGAGCACTGTCATTCCACTGTCCTTGGTTGACGGATGGATAGTGCTAGTCAGTTTGGCACACAAGGTAGGCTCCCTATCTCCCCCTCTCCATACCTCTTCTGAAGGAATAGTACTGAAACTAATTTCCACCATTTCCCCTCTAAACACAGAAAGGAAATGTCAAACATTGTATAAACGATTTCATCTTCATCAGAATCCTCCTCAAGCAGGGCATTTTATTTGAGTGTGGTCTCCACGAGACCTGTTACACTTTTATTTTATTTTCCTTGAAGAAGTGTGTCACCTGAAGGTAAAGTATGTCACCTTATGTCACGCCCTGTCCATTGAGAGCCCTTGTTTCTCTATGTTGTAGTAGGTCAGGGCGTGACTATTCTAGTTTATAATTTCTATGTTGTGTTCTAGTTTATATTTTCAATGTTGGTGTTGTGTATGATTCCCAATTAGAGGCAGCTGGTAATCGTTGTCTCTAATTGGGGATCATATTTAAGTAGCTATTTTTCCCACCTGTGTTTGTGGGATATTGTTTTGTGTTTGTGCATGTGCACCACGTAGTCATGTTTAGTTGTTCGTTTATTGGTATATTTTTGTTTTGCTGATGTTCCTCTTGGAAATAAATATGTGGAACTCAACATCCGCTGCGCCTTGGTCCCGTTCTTATGACAACCGTGACAGAATATCCCTCCAAACAAGGACCAAGCAGCGTGCAACGATGGGAAAAATAAGTTGGATCTGGAAAGAAATCATGGAAGAACAGTAGACCCTTCCTTGGCAGGAGTTGCAGAGGATGCAAGAAGGAGGGCGACGACGCCGGGGACTGCGGCCACAGAAACCCCAAGATTTTTTGGGGGGGGAGGCACATGGAGCTGGCGGCTGAGCAGAGGGAAGTGCCAGAGACCATCTGGGAGGTGATAGAGAGGTGGTCAGTCGACCTAAGGAGAGTACCATAGCCCGCCTGGGAGTCGATGGAACAGTGTGAGGAGGGATACCGGAGAATGGAGTTGGCTAGGAATATGCGGCAAGAGGAGCGTGTCATCCGTCCGGTGGAACCTGTGCCGGCTCCATGCATCTGGCATCCAGTGCGCCTCCCCAGTCCGGTACGTCCTGTGTCTCCTCCTCGCACTCTCCCTGAAGTGCGTGTCCACATATTCATTTCCAAGAGAAACTTCAGCAAAACAAAATTATACCAATAAACGAACAACTAAATGTGACTACGTGGTGCACATGTGGACTGTTGACCGTTGCAGGAGGTTCCAGACTGTGGACCATCGCAGGAGGTTCCAGACTGTGGACCGTCGCAGGAGGTTCCGGACTGTGGACCATCGCAGGAGGTTCCGGACTGTGGACCATCGCAGGAGGTTCCGGACTGTGGACCATCGCAGGAGGTTCCGGACTGTGGACCATCGCAGGAGGTTCCGGACTGTGGACCGTCGCAGGAGGTTCCAGATTGTGGACCGTCGCCGGAAACTCTGGACTGTGAACCATTGCCGGAGGCTCTGGACTGGGGACCGTCGCCGGAAGCTCTGGAATTGGGACCGTGGCCGGAAGCTCTGGACCTCGGACCATCGCCGTCCCTTAACACCCATTGTTTTGCTGTGGGTAAGTAAATACGGTCAAACTGTGGGTTTGCTGACACGCAGGATCTATATCTCGTCCGGCTTGATAATTATCCATGAAAGGAAGTTCATTTGTAATTTGGGTGACTATCCGTTATAATCAAACCGGCATCAAATGAAGTGCCAGCATACTGTACAATACATGGGCAAACAAAGTGTAAATCAATAGAGAGAAACAAGTGATGGGAATTCAGTTAACCTTGCATTGGTGACCTTTGTCAATAGCCTGAAAAAGCAATCAATGCAATGCCTCGCTTCCCATATCAAACCGCACACTCATTTGTTCATATTTGTTTGATGAGTAATGCCAGGCAAGGAAAAGTCATCAAAGGAGAAACATTTTTAGTTGAGTAAATTAAAGAGAAAAATGGACTCAGCTTATGAAATAGGCTACCAATGAGAATGTACTGTGAACAAAAATGTATTCCTTGGTTAACTATTCTATTCCCCAAATAAAATAAAAAGGGTTCATTTAATAACATCACATAGGGACGTCACTCGGAGCAACATTTCTCCTCCCATAATGGTCCTTGAGCAGGAAATTCATTTTACAGGCATGAACAGCTGAAGACCCTTAGGACTTGCTACCCCAATGACTTGCTGGCAGGCTTGAGGGGACACTGCATCCTCCATATATAGCCAAGTGCTTCAGACACCCAAGGGATGACCTAGAATTAACATGACTATTTCCCCTTTGCCTCGATAGAACAACGGCTGCCAGAAATTGATTGGGTTAATAGGCTAACTTGTCATCTTAATTAGAGTAAGAATATGGTTAGATTTTCACTCTGACATTAGATTTCTTCCACATTGGAGAATATTGGAGGATCATGCATTCAAATAATGCCCTGTGATAGACAAGCAGGGTATCCAGGGGTTGTACTTGGGCGGCAGGTAGCCTAGTGGTTAGAGTGTTGGGTCAGTAACCAGAAGGTTGCTAGTTTGAATCCCAGAAGAATCTCTCACTTCTGCCCGTGAGCAAGGCACTTAACTCTAATTGCTCCGAGTCACCGTCAATAATGTCTGATCACCTGGCTGTGACCACACTCTCCACGGGTGTCTCCTGGGATGTGGGATATGCAAAAAACACATTTCCAATTCACACTCACACTTGTACAGATTACCCACATGTACATGCTCCAAGGTGGCATAGCAGTTCAGACGTCTTTTGTCCTCGTCTTGTCGTGTCCTGTATATATATATTTACAACTTTTTTCACATACATTTTATTTTTATTTTCCATCAACTCATCTTCAAAACACTCTCCTGCAACCCGCCTCACCAATTTATATTTATAAAAAAGTATTATTTACCTCAAATCTGTAATCCTCCAAGAAGCTAGCCTGAAACTAGCCAGAAGCTAATCCAGAAGCTAATCAGAAGCTAGTTCAGAAGCTAGTTAGCTTCTTTACTGGCAAATCGTTAGTATTCAGCTAACCACGGTTTGTGGTCATCAGCTATCCTTTAGCTCGAAAATCTATCGCCAGTTCTGTACGGCGCAGCGCGGCTCGGAACGGAACATACCGGACCAATTTTTCTCTCCATGTCCCTGGATTTCGACTGCTCTCTGGACATTCATACCCGGATCTCACAGCTAGCTAGCTGCTATCCGTGTGACTATCGGCCTTCGTCGATTCCGGAGCAAACATCAATTATTCCGGAGCTAGCCAGCTCCGTCAATCACTCCAGAGTTCCATCAATCACTCCTGGGCTGCAATCACCTATCCGGACCCGTTTTACTGCCTACGCGGAGCCCCACCGGGCCTTCACAACTGGACTGCCGACATTATCTACCCGAAGGAGATCCGGCTGGCTCCTCCGTCGCGACGTTACCTGAACGCCCATCTGTGGCCTGCTAACCGTTAGCTGTCTTACCGGCTGCTATCTGAATAGACAATCGGACAATTTATTTATTTTTATTATTATTATGTTTTCTTCTTGGGCCTCTATAACTATATCTATTGTTTTTATTTTTGTTGTTGTTGTGTGATTTGGATTAATCCCCTTAATCCCTCTACCACACGGAACCCCACTAATCTACTGACGGAACGCAAGAGGTGGCTAACAACAGACCTCCATCCTATGCTAGCTTGCTACCGATGGCCTGGCTAGCTGTCTAAATCGCCGTGACCCCCAACCAACCCCTCCACTCACTGGACCCTTTTGATCACTCGACTAAGCATGCCTCTCCTTAATGTCAATATGTCTTGTCCATTGCTGTTCTGGTTAGTGTTTATTGGCTTATTTCACTGTAGAGCCTCTAGTCCTGCTCACTATACCTTATCCAACCTATTAGTTCCACCACCCACACATGCAATGACATCTCCTGGTTTCAATGATGTTTCTAGAGACAATATCTCTCTCTTCATCACTCAATACCCAGGTTTACCTCCACTGTATTCACATACTACCATACCTTTGTCTGTACATTATACCTTGATGCTATTTTACCGCCCCCAGAAACCTCCTTTTACTCTATGTTCCAGACGTTCTAGACGACCAATTCTCATAGCTTTTAGCTGTACCCTTATTCTACTCCTCCTATGTTCCTCTGGCGATGTAGAGGTGAATCCAGGCCCTGCAGTGCCTAGCTCCACTCCTATTCCCCAGGCGCTCTCTTTTGACGACTTCTGTAACCGTAATAGCCTTGGTTTCATGCATGTTAACATTAGAAGCCTCCTCCCTAAGTTTGTTCTATTCACTGCTTTAGCACACTCTGCCAACCCGGATGTTCTAGCTGTGTCTGAATCCTGGCTTAGGAAGACCACCAAAAATGCAGAAATTTTAATTCCAAACTACAACATTTTCAGACAAGATAGAACTGCCAAAGGGGGCGGTGTTGCAATCTACTGCAAAGATAGCCTGCAGAGTTCTGTCCTACTATCCAGGTCTGTACCCAAACAATTTGAACTTCTACTTTTAAAAATCCACCTCTCTAAAAACAAGTCTCTCACCGTTGCCGCCTGCTATAGACCACCCTCTGCCCCAGCTGTGCTCTGGACACCATATGTGAACTGATTGCCCCCCATCTATCTTCAGAGTTCGTGCTGCTAGGCGACCTAAACTGGAACATGCTTAACACCCCAGCCATCCTACAATCTAAACTTGATGCCCTCTATCTCACATAAATTATCAATGAACCTACCAGGTACCTCCCCAAAGCCTTAAACACGGGCACCCTCATAGATATCATCCTAACCAACTTCCCCTCTAAATACACCTCTGCTGTCTTCAACCAAGATCTCAGCGATCACTGCCTCATTGCCTGCATCTGTAATGGCCGGGGTATCCTGGAAGGATATTGATCTCATCCCGTCAGTAGAGGATGCCTGGATATTTTTTTTAAATGCCTTCCTAACCATCTTAAATAAACATGCCCCATTCAAGAAATTTAGAACCAGGAACAGATATAGCCCTTGGTTCTCCCCAGACCTGACTGCCCTTAACCAACACAAAAACATCCTATGGCGTTCTGCATTAGCATCGAACAGCCCCCGTGATATGCAGCTGTTCAGGGAAGCTAGAAACCATTATACACAGGCAGTTAGAAAAGCCAAGGCTAGCTTTTTCAAGCAGAAATTTGCTTCCTGCAACACTAACTCAAAAAGTTCTGGGACACTGTAAAGTCCATGGAGAATAAGAACACCTCCTCCCAGCTGCCCACTGCACTGAAGATAGGAAACACTGTCACCACTGATAAATCCACCATAATTGAGAATTTCAATAAGCATTTTTCTACGGCTGGCCATGCTTTCCACCTGGCTACTCCTACCCCGGTCAACAGCACTGCACCCCCAACAGCAACTCGCCCAAGCCTTCCCCATTTCTCCTTCTCCCAAATCCATTCAGCTGATGTTCTGAAAGAGCTGCAAAATCTGGACCCCTACAAATCAGCCGGGCTAGACAATCTGGACCCTTTCTTTCTAAAATTATCTGCCGAAATTGTTGCCACCCCTATTACTAGCCTGTTCAACCTCTCTTTCGTGTCGTCTGAGATTCCCAAAGATTGGAAAGCAGCTGCGGTCATCCCCCTCTTCAAAGGGGGACACTCTTGACCCAAACTGCTACAGACCTATATCTATCCTACCGTGCCTTTCTAAGGTCTTCGAAAGCCAAGTCAACAAACAGATTACCGACCATTTCGAATCTCACCATACCTTCTCTGCTATGCAATCTGGTTTCAGAGCTGGTCATGGGTGCACCTCAGCCACGCTCAAGGTCCTAAACGATATCTTAACCGCCATCGATAAGAAACATTACTGTGCAGCCGTATTCATTGATCTGGCCAAGGCTTTCGACTCTGTCAATCACCACATCCTCATCGGCAGACTCGACAGCCTTGGTTTCTCAAATGATTGCCTCGCCTGGTTCACCAACTACTTCTCTGATAGAGTTCAGTGTGTCAAATCGGAGGGTCTGCTGTCCGGACCTCTGGCAGTCTCTATGGGGGTGCCACAGGGTTCAATTCTTGGACCGACTCTCTTCTCTGTATACATCAATGAGGTCGCTCTTGCTGCTGGTGAGTCTCTGATCCACCTCTACGCAGACGACACCATTCTGTATACTTCCGGCCCTTCTTTGCACACTGTGTTAACAACCCTCCAGGCAAGCTTCAATGCCATACAACTCTCCTTCCGTGGCCTCCAATTGCTCTTAAATACAAGTAAAACTAAATGCATGCTCTTCAACCGATTGCTACCTGCACCTACCCGCCTGTCCAACATCACTACTCTGGACGGCTCTGACTTAGAATACGTGGACAACTACAAATACTTAGGTGTCTGGTTAGACTGTAAACTCTCCTTCCAGACCCATATCAAACATCTCCAATCCAAAGTTAAATCTAGAATTGGCTTCCTATTTCGCAACAAAGCATCCTTCACTCATGCTGCCAAACATACCCTTGTAAAACTGACCATCCTACCAATCCTCGACTTTGGCGATGTCATTTACAAAATAGCCTCCAATACCCTACTCAACAAATTGGATGCAGTCTATCACAGTGCAATCCGTTTTGTCACCAAAGCCCCATATACTACCCACCATTGCGACCTGTACGCTCTCGTTGGCTGGCCCTCGCTTCATACTCGTCGCCAAACCCACTGGCTCCATGTCATCTACAAGACCCTGCTAGGTAAAGTCCCCCCTTATCTCAGCTCGCTGGTCACCATAGCATCTCCCACCTGTAGCACACACTCCAGCAGGTATATCTCTCTAGTCACCCCCAAAATCAATTCTTTCTTTGGCCGCCTCTCCTTCCAGTTCTCTGCTGCCAATGACTGGAACGAACTACAAAAATCTCTGAAACTGGAAACACTTATCTCCCTCACTAGCTTTAAGCACCAACTGTCAGAGCAGCTCACAGATTACTGCACCTGTACATAGCCCACCTATAATTTAGCCCAAACAACTACCTCTTTCCCAACTGTATTTAATTTTAATTAATTTATTTATTTTGCTCCTTTGCACCCCATTATTTTTATTTCTACTTTGCACATTCTTCCATTGCAAAACTACCATTCCAGTGTTTTACTTGCTATATTGTATTTACTTTGCCACCATGGCCTTTTTTGCCTTTACCTCCCTTCTCACCTCATTTGCTCACATTGTATATAGACTTGTTTATACTGTATTATTGACTGTATGTTTGTTTTACTCCATGTGTAACTCTGTGTCGTTGTATCTGTCGAACTGCTTTGCTTTATCTTGGCCAGGTCGCAATTGTAAATGATAACTTGTTCTCAACTTGCCTACCTGGTTAAATAAAGGTAAAATTTTAAAAAATGCAGTGAAACAGGACAAATATAGGCACCCCTATTTGTCTTGTACATCAAGCTGCCTCATGCTACAGAAAAGGGGGATAGCCAGAATGGCCCACAGGGCAGAAGCCTAGGACAAGGCTGATTTACGCATTCAAATATTATAATAAAGTTATTTACTCCAAAGGGACATCTTTTAAATTTGAATACATTTCCGGAAAATACAACATTAAGGAGAATTGTGTTAAAATTTTACACATAATTACCCTTATGGCTAACTCTTATAAGTATTACCCTTATGGCTAATGCTTATAGACATTATCCTTATGGCTAATTCTTATAAACATTACCCGTATGGCTAACTCTTATAGATATTACCCTTATGGCTAACTCTTATAGATATTACCCTTATGGCTAACTCTTATAGACATTAGCCTCATGGCTAACTCTTATAGACATTAGCCTCATGGCTAACTCTTATAGACATTAGCCTCATGGCTAACTCTTATAGATATTGCCCTTATGGATAACTCTTATAGACATTCCCCTTATGGATAACTCTTATAGACATTCCCCTTATGGATAACTCTTATAGACATTCCCCTTATGGATAACTCTTATAGACATTCCTCTTATGGCTAACTCTTATAGACATTCCTCTTATGGCTAACTCTTATAGATATTACCCTTATGGCTAACTCTTATAGATATTCCCCTTATGGCTCATTGTTATAGACATTACCAAATCAATGTACTGTATTCATGTAGCACACCAGACTTTTGGTTAACAAAATAGAGGAGGAGAAGAATCTAGTAATAGACAGGACATAATAGTGTGGAATGCATTCCCAGTGCATCCATTTGAGGCAAAGGCTAAGTGGCAGCAAAAATTGACTTGAGGGTGTAAGTCCAAAAGTCCTATGCGAATTGGGTCCTAATGGTGGTTATTGGTCCATTAGCAATAATGATGGTGCAATAGTAGACATATGTTCACAACCCTTGACCCGAAATTTGGCAGGCATGCAAGGGCTAAGGCAGTTAGTAGCTCAACCAAGAGGTATATGCCAGTTTGGTCTGATGGTAATGCTATAATGCAAGCAAACGCATTCTCATTTATCCTACTCCAAGCTGTAGTGTGGGTTTGGGGAAGTACTGACCAGCTCTATTCATCACAAGCTAGCGAGAAGCCAGTCAGATGCTATCTAAATGAAATCCATTTTCTCAACACAAAGACTCCTGGCCTGCCTGGTTAGCTGCACAAAATATAGTTTCCAAAATGAATTTCAAGCCCAAACTGGAAAAAATAATGCTTAAAAAGCCCAATTCAGCCATTTTTTTCAATATCAAATCCTTTCTGGGTAATAATTAAGTACCTTACTGTAATAGTTCCATTAAAACTGAATTTGGACTGCAATGGGCCTTAAATAAAATGTCTAATTATCAATAGCCCCTGAGCACCAGTCAATACTCTTCACTCCTCATTTAGCTAGTTACTGAGAACTGCTCAATGTTTAATGTCCTCAGAAAGGAAAGAAGCTAGACACCGAACCTCTTATCCGATTCACTACTTCAAAACATGCCACCGTCTCCATAGAAAGTATCGATTGGACAACGTTACAATCAAAGGTGCTGGAACCCACGCACCGTATCTTCTCAGATACACATGCTAGATTAGAGAGGCCACACAAAACAACCATGAACTGACAGGAACCCCTTTTATCCTGGTTGAATCAATAGACTATCCCAATGTGGAATTGGAACCTCAGTCTAATGATGGATGATACTTCTAAACTCTGTCCTCTTCCTCCCAAACTCTCCGCCCACTCATCCCAGGGCAACACTTTCCCATTCAGCAGGTTAATAACAGGCTATATAAAACAACCACATCTGTGGGCTGTGACTGTGAGTAACCTAAGCTGTTAGGAACAGCACTGTGGGGATAATATAAATACTTCTTCTCCTTCTCATAACCATTCTATACTATAGATGGGCCTGTACACACAAAGAGTCCCATAGTAGGTGAGCTGATCTACTGTAGGATCAGTGTTGCCATTTAGATCTTAATGAATAAGATGATATGGATGGACAGGGAGGACTTCATCCTAGATACAGCACTGATACTCTGAGATGCGTTGTGAATACAGGCCTTGATCTTTATAAGCCACGCATACTCCTCCTCAGCAATATTTATCCTTCCTGCCCTTCCCCGAGCTGACAAGGTAAAAATCTGTCGTTCTGCCCCTGAGCAAGGCAGTTAACCCACTGTTCCCCAGGCGACGAAGATGTGGATGTCGATTAAGGCAGCCCCCCGCACCTCTCTGATTCAGAGGGGTTGGGTTAAATGCGGAAGACACATTTCAATTGAAGGCATTCTCCCCCTTTCCCTTTCTAACTCGCACTGTCTCCTTTTTCCCCTTCACTGTCCTATCTGATTAATAAAACCACAAAAAATACAAAATTCCCACTTATATTAATAGAAACACCATTATGTACCATAGCTGAGCTTCACAAGCTACTCATCCACCACCATACATCATCCTTTTCATCCACCACCACACATCATCCTCCTCTTCCACCACCATGCATCCTTCTCCTCCTCCACCACCATACATCATCCTCATCCACCATCATACATCATCCTCCTCCTCCACCTTAGCCCTAACTCTGGTTGCAGACATTTTTCATGACTTTCCCCCACACTCGGTTACAGGCTGCACTCCAGGTGCAGTTGTTTACCATCAAATCAGAAGCAAACTGCCAGAGCGGTCAGTCACACAGTCAAAAGGTAAAAGTCAGGATTCTACCCATTCCGCTACTGATACTGCCAAGACAACAGGATGGCGGGCCATTTCAACTGATCAAGGACAGCAAGCGAAAGCACCATCCAACAACATGAAAATGTCTTGGCTCCTGCTGGTACAGCAGCCCAAACAGAACAAGTGATCAAGTACATTTGAACCCGAGCCGTACACTGACAGGAAAGAGGAAGAGCATCATACACCATGTTACTTTTGTCAAGTTAGGGATTTGGCCACAGCCGGTGAAGACACTGACTGGGCAGAGCCGGACACACTGCCTTAGAAAGTGCCTGGTCCATAGAGCAGGAGCCTGTCTCCTGATTCTGTAGCGTGAGGCAGCTTAATGTACACGACATGTACACCCCCTGAACAGGACAAAAGTCTACTGCAGGGCTTTATTATTGTACTGATTACTATTGTATGCCTGCCATACACTATTTCCATGCCACTCCAGAGGATGTTGGTACAGGTAAAACAGGTACAAGTGTCATAATAACAATTAACAGTGCAGAGGATATTGTGGTCATCTGCAATTGGACTTCGAGTGACATTCGGTCACATGATCAGGACTCAAGGAACTCATTTCGCTCACGTCTGTTAATTACATTCATTAGCAAATCACTGATGCTGTAGCTTGTCTGACATGCCTTCAAAAGAAAGAGTATGACAGGTCAGAATTTGGACAATTTTGAAAGGAAAGGGCAATGGAACAAACTACCAAAACAATTTGGTTTGACAATACAGTTGCTATGCACCATAATTAGAACCCCAATCCAATGTGTAATATTTGCAGTAGGACATGGTCTTCAGGTCTTGTTTTTGTCTTTCTTAAAGAACATACGATAAAGGTAGCTCTTGGAAGGGAAATAGGACGAATCAGAGGACGAATTTCACTGCCTGGAGGAGTTCATGACCTTTACTTCCTGGGTGGTCGAGGTGGAACAAGACTTTCTTATGCTCTGTCAGTGGGAATCTTTTGCTGAAAATACAGTGCCTCTCCAACTATTCTACACATGCAAGGCACTACTGAGTTGCCATAATGGGTGGACCACTAAAACGATCCCATGGACTGAAGAAATATATATCTATTCTACTCATTTGAATTCTATGGAGTCTCCATAGCCTGAGTGCCAGTCTGTTTGTGCTATCATTCACATTCATTATCATACAAACATGTTTGCTTTGACAATGAGCAATGAAGTTGGAAAGAGCGCAAACAGATCTGGGACCAGTCTAGGGTCTCTACACCTAGGGAGAACATCACATGTCGGCAAGGCATAACATTGGCAAGGCATAAAATGGCATTGGTATTTTAAATGCAAGATATCCACTTTTCTCATATTCACAAACTCAACATACACCTAAGGAATATCTAAGTAAATATTAAAATGGCATCACACAAGACCTGAGCTATTACTTTACCCAACACAGCAGGGAAGTCGTACTGCCTACTGTTTGAAGGGTTAATTTTAAAGTATTTCGACTGACTTTTCAAATGTTAAATATACATCTCAGCTTCGTCTGACAATGTTGTTCCATAGTTAGGATGTTAAACACTGCACCGCTTACCATAAGCCCTGTGCTACATTTGATGTATTAGCCCAAAGCAAGTATCACCAGGATAAGATAGTATAAAGCAGAGCAATCACCCATATCAGCCCACTTTACGTCACCATGTGTGACACATGATAACGTGTTAATTAATGGGTACGATATGGAGAACCTCTGAAGACTGGAGTGGATTTATACACTCAGCAGTGTGTATTAGATTGACATACTCCTGTCTAGATGATCATCTCTGATGTATGGCCATAACAAAATAGAGTTGAGAGCTAGTGCCTGCAAATGAGCGATGCCTGCAAATGAGCGAAACATTGATATCAGCAATGCCTAAGAAATCATGCTGTCTCAGAGTCGTTGTACTTTCTCAAATGTGATCTGTGTGTGTGGAATGGATTAAGTAAATGGGATTTGAAAACAGGAAAGGCACATAATACAACCTGAATCATGTGAGTTATGTAGTAGCCTGCATATGAACATGAGATTAATTAGAACATCTGCTGTTTCAGCATTTTTACATGCTGAGTGAGTCTCAACATGATACAAAAAGTAGGAGACATGTAGGCTACCTGTAGGTTTATGCATTATCCAACCAAAAAGAGTGAACAGTAGCATCATGGTCTCTTGTCTGCACTCTCTCTCTATGACCACGGACTGAATTATCCACAAGGTGGCGCAAGTATAGTCACAAACACTGCCAATGTCCAAAGATGCAGCTACATTTTATATGAATAAAATTCTAATTTTGGTATGGCCCAAAACAACATCATTGCACTAGGCTTCCAGTTGAAGGCTTCGTATTGGATGACTTTATATGACATATCAGTGCAACAGATATGAATAAACGTGATTTTCAAAAAATACATGAGAAAATAAGATTTTATTCGGACCAAAGGCAGAAAGAAAACAGTCCCTTTAAGTGGCAGGTGTCTTAAAATAATGATTCATTCAATATCAACAGTTTTAAGGAAAGTTTTTAACCCACACAAATATTCAGTAGCATATCTAAATTCACCTGCCCACTTTATTTAGCCTTCAATGAGTTCTACAGCTTAAGTGGCGCCGATAATAGGTTTGTCTACTCACATATTATAAGCATAATATCCAGACGAATCCCGGATTGTTTGGACGGATTTTAGGTAATGTACATCCATACAGCCGTTTTCCTCTTTCCAACACTGTTCATCCTCCTCTTCGGAGAACGATACTCTCTCGTGATACTTTCTGCCCTTCGTTGACATATGGCCAGTAGTCACTCTTTCTGCACACTCTTTCTGCTGTCTCCTTTTTTTGCGGCAAAGCTTCGAAGTCAGCACGTCCGTTTGGGTTTAGGAATGGAGCCGGACGCACGCTTGCGTTCTCCGCAGGTAGCCTACCGTTGGCTATTTCCCCGGGCCGGTGTACAACAGTGGGCTAGTTTGCATAAGTGAATTGAAAGGGATGTTGTAGTGGCCCGCCCATTCCCATCAAATGAAAGCTCATCAAGAACTGTCTTCATAATTACCACTGCCACCACTAGACTACATAAGAGAGGAAGTGCTTGCCTTGAGGAAATCACCCAAACCTTGGAACTGAAAGATGTTTGCTTGCTTTCCATTATTGCTTTATTTGGATTATAAATCACAGAGACAGCTGAATGAATACTAGTGCAGCACTCTAACAGCAATCTTATCTGCTTGAATAACATCTAGAGTGGTTTGAATTGCTTATGAAAGTATGAATGCATTTAAACCTACTAGGCTATTGCTAGCTACATACTGTATAATGGCCAATATGTGCTACAACACATCAAAATGTCCATGCAGCTGTGAATACAGAATTCCCAAAAATGAGATGACACCATATATCCCCCAAGGTACCTTTACACAAATTAACCATTTGGCATACTGTACATGAAATATGCACAAAGTAAACACTAGATGTAAGACCCAATTACTGGACACTTTTTTTTTTATCTCTCTCTCTCAACCAGCCCCAACCCGTACTCACATTGATCTCAAGTGTGTGTGTATGTGTGTGTCTATGTGTGCTTGTGCGTATATAGGAGAGGTTTTTTATGTGAATATCAGACCATACCTTTACACCAACGGTATACATTGACTGTACAAAACATTAGAAACACACAGAAACTGTTGAGCGTGAAAAACCCAGCAGTGTTGCAGTTCCTGACTCAAACCGGTGTGCCTGGCACCTACTATCATACCCTATTCAAAGGCACTTAAATCTTTTGTCTTGCCCATTCACCCTCTGAACGGTACACACACACAATCCATGTCTCAATTGTCTCAAGGCCTAAAAATCCTTCTTTAACTAGTCTCCTCCCCTTCATCTATACCGATTGAAGAGGATTTAACAAGTGACATCAATAAGGGATCATAGCTTTCACCTGGATTCACCTGGTCAGTCTATGTCATGGATAGAGCAGGTGATTCTAATGTTATGTACACCCAGTGTATATTAAACAATTAAGGGTGAAAGAAACGTTTTTATATGGCACTGTAAAACTGAACATGACAGGGATGTGTGAAATGATTGGGTTAAATGACAGTGCCGGTCTGTTCAGATCCGGGGACAGCCCCAATAAATGTCAGATGGCCATTTCAGCACCATGGACAGCGAATGCCACATTGGACAATTTAAGAACCCTGGACAGCTCCGCTCACCACATTGGTCAATTCAGAACCCTGGACAGCTTTGTTCACCACATTTCGTCATTTCAGAACATTCTGCCCACCACAGCAGCATGCTCACCAAGGACAGCACTGCAGCATTGCTCACTCAGCACACCTGTACACCTGAGCAGAATTTGTCTGCCCATTCAGACCATATGGTACAAATCGACCATAGCTATTTATTTTACTCCAATTGTACCCCAAGGGGCAACAAGTGTCTGTCTTGGGAAACATCAACTTTTCCAGTTTTGCAGCAGAGTGCAGATGGTATCTCTGCTAAAAGATGTCGGGGATTAAAATCAATGTACTGGGTTTGAATTAATATGCAACCGCATGCCCCATTGATATACCAATGCCAGGTAATCAGTTGGAGAGCTCCAACTCCCAGATCAACCTCTATGTTGTTTCTTCTGATGAGGACAAAGAACTCAACGGGGCACCGGAGGAATCCAGGGAGTTGCATGGCAGGAATAGGAAGATCGACATCCTGTCCTCCATAGCAGAGAGGATTTTTAATTGTTTTATTTATTTATATCACCTTTATTTAACCAGGTAGGCCAGTTGAGAACAAGTTCTCATTTACAACTGCGACCTGGCCAAGATAAAGCAAAGCAGTGCAACAAAAACAACAACACAGAGTTACACAATGATTTAGGGTATTCCTGGCCACACATTTGGCACAATGCCAAGTTGGCATTCTCATTCAAATCTTTCAACCCATGCTGCCAACTGGATTGAAGTTTGTGGACAATATGAATGGATGTATCAGATGGTGCTTTGGTACCGGAAGACTGGAGACTAGCTATAGGTTCAGACAGATGATGATGTTGTACGGTATCAGTTAGCTCACTGCAGTTTGTGGAAAGCATTTTCTTTCTACCCTCAGCTTTCATTTCCTGTGGGGCGGCTGGTAAAAATGCACCAGCAATAATTATCTATCAATCATATGAGCTATAGTAGCCTAAATCAAAATATCACTTCTCACATGTACATGTATGCTCCTTAGGTCTCCAGTGTGTGTGATAACTCAAGGTTTGTCCAGACCATGTGAACACTAAAAAACTGATGTTGCCATCCATCCAATTACCAGGCTGTCCTTTGGGTTTTAGTTACCATTAACATGATTAGCACACATCCCTCTGTGCTCACTCTAGCAATAGGGGCTGTTAGCCAATAAACAGAGAGACCGCCTGCAGCATAACCAGACCTCTATTGAGTGATGACCCGAGGCAATTGAATGGTACAGCTACTCTATCAATACCCATCGCTGTGTGTGGCCCACATGGCACAAGAAGCTCTGTGCATCTGTGCTTGAAGTACGGAAGATGTCTCGGTCAGAAAGAACAATCTGTATTTGGGGCTCCACAATGTGGTGGGAGTGCTTGGTCTTCAACCATTGAAGACTCGTGCTCGATATGACAGAGTTGGTGGAGTTTTGATGGCCTCAAAAGAAGTTCTCATGGAGAACAGGTGAACTGTAGAGAGGGGTGCAAAGCAGGAGCCAAATTTGTAGCAGAAAGTTCAAAGGTGGTGAGTGATATCAAAATGAGCTTGAATGAGATTGACAAATCCTAAATCAACTGCCAACTCCCTCCGTTCAGATGAGTCAATGCAGTGCCTATTTCACCATTGGCTGGAATTGCTTGATGAGATTTTATACTACCAGTGTGACGCACCGGGTTTCTAACCCTGGTCTCCTTTATACCACAAGGCTATGTTAGCGTGCTGAGCTAAAGCCTAAACATTCGTTTGGTTAGCTAATGCAAGTCTTCAGGTCTCAAGCAAGGTCAATCATCAATCAAGCCTGGTTCACTAAAGAAGAAGAAAAACAAGAAGAGGAATACTGTCCATTATCTTGCAGAGAAGGCTCATTTGTATTTTTGCTCACAACCACCTCTGTTACACAGACAGGCGATGCGATCGGTCGATACAACTTGATAATTTCCAAGTCATTATTCACTCTATGGCATGGCCCAGGCAGATTCACGAAAGCCATCTGCTTGCACCTGGCAGCTTCAAACAGGTTAGGACAGCTCTTAATAAGGTCTTCCTAATGGTTTATTGAAAGGACTAAAGGTCTTAAGAAGTTTTAGGCATAACTTTTATTCTTACCCATAAAAGTAGAAATACATTTTCTCAGCGCTCAGCACTTTGAGAGGTGTTACACATACGGGACTGGAGAGAGTGAGGCGTGACCTGACTCTGTAGCTCGAATTAGATTTCTCCAGTTGTCTTGTAGCTAGCTGAGTTTAAAAAATTTGCCCATTGGTGAAAACCTATTGGCTGCATGTGGTGTTGACCTACAGATAACTTCTGAAAAGCTGTTATGATATACACTACCGTTCAAAAGATTGGGGTCACTTAGAAATGTACTTGGTTTTGAAAGAAAAGCATGTTTTTTGTCCATTACAATAATATCAAATTGATCAGAAATACAGTGTAGACATTGTTAATGTTGTAAATGACTATTGTAGCTGGAAACGGCAGATTTTTAATGGAATATCTACATGGGCGTACAGAGGCCCATTATCAGCAACCATCACTCCTGTGTTCCAATGGCACGTTGTGTTAGCTAATCCAAGTTTGTCATTTTAAAAGGCTACTTGATCATTAGAAAACCCTTTTGCAATGTTGTTAGCACAGCAGAAAACTGTTGTTCTGATTAAAGAAGCAATAAAACGGGCCTTCTTTAGACTAGTTGAGTATCCGTGAGGCGTTTGTTTCTCAAGCTAGATACTCGAATGTACTTGTCGTCTTGCTCAGTTGTGCACTGGGGCCTACCACTCCCCTTTCTATTCTGGTTAGGGCCAGTTTGCACTGTTCTGTGAAGGGAGTAGTACACAGCGTTGTACGAGATCTTCAGTTTCTTGGCAATTTCTCTCATGGAATAGCCTTCATTTCTCAGAACAAGAATAGACTGATGAGTTTCAGAAGAAAGTACTTTGTTTCTGGCCATTTTGAGCCTGTAATCGAACCCACAAATGCTGATGCACTAGTCTAAAGAGGGACAGTTGTATAGCTTCTTTAATCAGAACAGTTTTCTGCTGTGCTAACATAATTTTGTGGTCGGAGTCCCCCAAAGGTACAGACTCCGACCGCAAAACCTGAAACAAAAAGGGAGGGTTAGGGGGGGTGTCTAGTGTCGGTGGCAGCTCTGGTGCGGGACGAAGTACTCGCTCATCCTGCGGATCCAGCCATGGACCCAGGTTGAACACTGTGCCTTCACTGGACCTAGGCACAGGGGAAATCTCCCGCCATGGAGCGGGATGCTATGCCTGGACTTGGCACCAATGCCGAAGAAGACTCAGGCCTTGGAGCTGGACTGGACGCCGTGCTTAGACTGGGCATCGGCGCAGGGGGGTTCTGGACCGTTGACCATCGCAGGAGGTTCCGGACCGTGGACTGTCGCAGGAGGTTCCGGACTGGGGATTGTCGCAGGAAGCCTGGTGCGTGGGGCCGGCACTGGTGGTACCGGGCTGGTGACACACACCTCTGGGCGAGCGCGAGGAGCAGGCACAGAACGTACTGGACTGGGGAGGCACACTGGAGGCCTAGTGTGTGGAGCCGGGACAGGTGGCGCCAGACTGGTGACACGCACTTCAGGGCGAGTGCTGGGAGCAGACACAGGACATACCTGACTGGGGACACGCACTTGAGGGAGAGTACGAGGAGCAGGCACAGGACATACTGGGCTGTTAAGGTGCCCTGGAGACCTGGTGTGTATAGCCGGTATCAATTATTCCGGAACGTTAACACACTTCTCAGGACGAGTACGGGGAGCTGACTGTGGCACCAAACTGACAACACATTCCTTAGGGCAAATACCATGCATCCTCCACCAACTCAACAACTCTCCCATTTCTCTCTCCTCCAAACTCTCCCAGACTGGCTCTGGTTCACTCCTCGGCCCCGCCGACTGCTGTATGTGTCCCCCAAAAATGTTTTTCTTGGGGTTTCTGTGACCTTCCTCCCCGACTTTGTCGCTGTCCCTCCTTCGCTGCTTCCGCCTGCTTCCATGGAAGGCTCTTGTCTCCTGCCATTATTTCCTCCCAAGTCCAGAATATTCTCTCCCTGATCTCCTCCAAAGACCAGGATGTCATCTCCTCCCGAGCACGCTGCTTGGTCCCGTTGTGAGGGGATATACGGTCACGTTGTTCGTAATAATGATGATTGGACCAAGGCGCAGCGTATGTTGAGTTCCACATATTTTAATGAAAGTGAAACTAAGCATTGACAAAAACAAATAAACAATAAACTAACAACAAACTGTGACTACAGATATGCTATGTGCCCTAACTCAAACACATACATACAAACAATATCCCATAACCCACAGGTGGACAAAATGTAACTTAAGTATTAATTAGAGACAACGATTACCAGCTGCCTCTAATTGGGAAGCATACACAAACACCAACATAGAAAATAAACCTAGAACCCCACATAGAAATTATAAACTAGACTAAAACCCCTAGTCACATCCTGACCTACTCTACCATAGAAAATATAGGCTTTCTATGGTCAGGCCGTGACACTGACAAGGTAAAAATCTGGCATTCTGCCCTGAACAAGTAAGTTAACCCACTGTTCCTAGGCTGCCATTGAAAACAAGAATTTATTCTTAACTGACTTGCCTAGTGAAATAAAAAATAAAAAATTGTTATCACATGTTGGGGAAAAAGGCAATCGATTGACCTTGTTCAGGGCTGTCTAAATATCTGACATGATCGTTAAGGAAGCAATAGACACAGAAATGCATGGGAATCATATTTTAGCAATATAAGTGTTTAGCATTATAGCATTCAATTTATATCAGTACATTTAATAGCATTTATTTGTATTCTTATGATCGAGACAGGTTTTGACAGTGTTAGAAGAAGACAGCCTCTCTATGGCCTAGCAGCTGTGAGCTCAAGAGATAAATATAGTTCATGCTGACAGTATTGTACACTTGGGTGTCTGAGTGTCTATACCGTTTTATTAACCAGATCTGTCACTCTTCAAGTGGTCGGTCATTCTCCCTTGGGAAAGAGGTCTTCTGACCTCGGTGGGACTACCTACTGTAGTTAAAGGAGCAGTTGCTACATCCATTTTTTTGACTTACAAATTAATTATATGGACCTATTGTTTCCCAAAGAATGCACTTAGTTCAACTGTCATAAACCATCATAAACCAAAATATAAGCTTGTTAAAGTCAAATGTTTAAGTTTAAACAAGCACTATAGCCTCAAAACATGGTTAAAACAAATGTTGATATCATGAATGGTCAGTCCTTGCATCCATATCTCTTTCTATGAATTTGAAAATGGTTACATTTCTCCAGCCCCATCCCTCAGCTTTTTACCGAAACTGGGGTGTGATTGGCTTTGATATTGTTTCAACCGCTGATTGCAGCTTTAAGTAAAAATGACTCTTCCAAGGACAAAAAGAGAATTAGACATTAGAAAGACAAAGATTTTAACTAGAGTAGATTGACAGACAGAGATATTTTTGTTGTTGTTACATGGGCTGCGTCTCATTCCACTGCATCCGCTTATGTCGGCCTTCCGCATCTGAGGTGGAAAGAGGCAGAGCTACAGGGCTGTTTGTCAGACCAGGAGAAATCCCTAAAATCGGTCTTCTCATGGAAACGTCTGTAGCATCCGAATGGTTTAGCCTACAACCCCATAAGCCCCACGGGACTTGTCTGAAGTCGGTACCGTCGATGTGCCAACTTCTGTCTGTAGCATCCGAACTGTCTGGGCTACAAACTAATATGACCCCACTGTGGAAAGGGGAGACTCTCACGAAGCCTAGTCAATGTGTTGAGTGTGGTATAACGGCTGAATAGGTTGTGAGAAATGGGTGGTATTATAAACTGGTAAAATGTTACAGCCATTGACTTTCACCTAAGGTCTTACCCCCCCCGCCCGTCCTTTCAAATTGAAAACCTGTCACTGTACAGTGAGTTATGACAACCATTTATGTTTTCTGTGAACGGAGGGAGTGAAAAATGGGTGGAGCTATTAACTGGTACATGTTTATGGTATTGACTTTTCAAGGTCCCCCCCCCCATATGGCCTAATCTCTAGGTCCAATAACTATGCCCATGGCATTTGTTACTGTCAGAAAGTGTCAGTGTAACTGCTTGTGGGCATTTTACATTGTCCACACACACACAGACGAACGCACACTCACACTACTTCCCCATAGGGGTCTGGTCAAAAGTAATGCACTATAAAGGGGAAAGGGGTGACATTTGGTACGCAGGCAGAGCCTCAGAACGCAGCTGTAGATTATACCACGTGGGCTGTGTTATTCATGTAAATAGGTTTATTAATGGCTTGGCCTCTGTCTGTTGCAGTCCTGTCTTCTAAGGCTCTGGGAGCAATACTCTATGCTTAGTGCTTATATTATACTATGATAGCAAGGTGGTCAGCGAAGCAACACATTGGCTCTGACGTGACTAAGCTTAACACCATGGTCAATTCCTTTTTTGAATTTGGAGGGGATCAACTAACGAACCGCTATGCAAATAGTGCAGACAGGCAACTAAACATAGACAAGATCCCACAACTAACAATGGGGAAATGGCTACCTAAGTATGATCCCCAATCAGAGACAATGATAAACAGCTGTCTCTGATTGGGAACCATATCAGGTCAACATAGACATACAAAAACCCTAGATGACAAAAACTCTAGACATACAACAACTAGAGTACCCACCCTAGTCACACCCTGACCTAACCAAAATATATAGAAAAACAGAGAATCTAAGGTCAGGGCGTGACAGTTGGTTATCTACCGGTATGACTAGCATTTAGCCTAGTCAATTTTAAAGTATTTGTGTTACTGAGCTACACTCTATGGTAAATATAGATAGTTTGTGGTGAGTTTCGAAATAACGTTCTATTATAAAAAAAATTCACAGGACTTCCGTGAAAGCTTATTCCAAATTAAACCAACACCCTCCAATTTAACCATTCTCCTATTTGTAATGCAATTTTGTCCTGCTACAGTGGTACATAGGAAAATAGAAGCTTATTCCAAATTAAACCATCACCCCCACTTCTCTGTCATTGTTCAAACCAGTGACAGTTGGTTCAGGTTGTTTCAACCACATTCATCTCTATACTACGCCTGTGGGTCCAGCCAGCCTCACAGTTTCCCACGCCGCTGAGCTCGAGACAGACGCAGCTGTAGGCTATTTCCATCAAGTATTTCAGCCCCCTTTCAGGTTTCCTGACTTTTCAATTTACAAAAATGGCCAATTTGTCAGCAAGACACATCAATTAATTCAGGCGACAAGAGTGTAAACCTAATGACAATCGCCAAATGTTTTGTAACAGATGTCTCTTTTCCTTCATCAAATGTCAGGTGCACAGTGCACTGTTTGGATGCTGGAATTATTGGAGTGGACGAAAGTGTGCAGGTAGACTACTTTTGACTGGTTGTGTTCACGCCACATTAAAATACATGACTTTACTATTAGGCCCAATAAAACAAAGTAGGACCATTAAAAAATAGGTCGTCCCGTGAAAAAAATAGAGATCCCCTGAATGTCATGGTAAAATTCACGCACTGGGGGTAGTGATGAGAGCACAGGGCTGGATAGTTAATCATCATGCATAGTCCATATGCACAGAACAGAACAGAGATATCCAGCTAACCAGTTCTGGAGACACACACACAAGACCTCATACACACACACACAGCTCCAGTGAACTCTTTCTGGACACGCAAATAGGTTCTCCAGACTTCCATTTGCCTGGGTAATGGTAATATTACTTTCAGATAATGATATCCCTGGGTCTAGTTCCATACTATATGTTCTCTGATTGGTTAGAGTGTGTGTTGTCAAGTTTGATAAGTCAGATCCCTCTATCTGGCGGAATCAGAGCTGATAGTTAGAGAGGGAGATGGGCAGTCTCAGATGTTTGAAGCCCTGTATATTTGAATGTGCGTCTGTGTGTGTGCGGCTACCTCATTACAGATGCAAAGACACGCAGTCACATATTTAATAAGCCTGAAAGCTAAGGGGTGGTTCTCAATTCAATTATGCAAACTGTCCAACGCAAGACCTTTGATATCATAATGTAGTAATACCATTAACATGTTAAGTTCTTGAGAGGGAATTCTACCACTGCATGCAGGTAACTGCCAAAATAAAGGAAACACCAACATAAATTGTCTTAATAGGGCGTTGGGCACCACGAGCCAGAACAACTTCAATGCACTGTGGCATAGATTCTACAAGTGTCTTGAACTCTATTGGAGGGATGTGACACCATTCTTCCACGATAAATTCCATCATTTGGTGTTTTGTTGATGGTGGTGGCAAACGGCGTATCAGGTGCCGCTCCAGAATATCCCATTAGTGTTCAAATGGGTTGAAATATGGTGGCAGACAGCCATGGCATTTGGTTTACATATTTTTCATGCTCATCAAACCATTAAATGACCACTGTGGATGGGGGTTTAGTCATCCTATGTGGGAAAAGCCATGATAGCTCAAATAATGGCCTGCCCAGCATTTTTATGCATGATCCTAAGCATGATGGGATGTTTATTGCTTAATTAACTCAGGAACCACACTTGAGTGGATGCATCTGCTTTCAATATACTTTGTATCCCTCATTTACTCAAGTGTTTCCTTTATTTGGGCAGTTACCTGTACATGCACTTATCTAGTCCATCATGTATGATGCATGTAATGACAAAATGTTGCTTATGCTACCTAAAGGCTAGCTAAAAAGATTGCAAACTCCATTATTGGTTTATATGAAGAAATCTAAATCTGACAGAATAACCCTCATTCAGCCACTGTATATCAGACATCGACCCTTGAAGGTACAATCTGTGTCACGCCCTGACCTTGGAGATCCTTTTTATGTCTCTATTTGGTTTGGTCAGGGTGTGATTTGGGGTGGGTATTCTATGTTCTATTATTTGTATTTCTATGTTTGGCCGGGTAGGGTTCTCAATCAGGGACAGCTGTCTATCGTTGTCTCTGAGAACCATACTTAGGTAGCCCTTTTCCCTACCTGTCTTTATGGGAAGTTGTCTTTGTTTGTTGGCACTATAGCCTTTAGCTTCACAGTTGTTTTGGATTGCTTTTGTCGGTGTCATATGAAATAAAGGAATATGTACGCTCACCACGGTGCACCTTGGTCCAGTTCTTTCAACGGCCGTGACAATCTGATATTAACAGCTATTTTTTGTCATTTAAAAATAATGTATTGATTCTTGAGGAAAATCACTTCTACAATGCTTCATTAGCTCAATGCTACTGTCTTATCTACAGTACATAACCCAAGCTATAGAATAAGGATGTTTCACACCAGTATTAGTAAACAACGTCTTTGTAATCAAACTATGTATAGATAGCTTCAACATACAGGTACAAAACATGAAGAACACCTCCCTAATATTGAGTTTAACCCCCCCATTTTGCCCTCAGAACAGCCTCAATTCTTTAGGGCATGGACTCTACAAGGTGTCGAAAGCTTTCCACAGGGATGCTGGCTCATGTTGAATCCAATGTTTCCCACAGTTTTCAAGTTGGCTGGAGTTCTTGACACACACTTGATACACAAACTGAGTGTGAAAACTCTGTAGTGTTGCAGTTCTTGAGACAAACCGGTGCACCTACTACCATATCCTGTTCAAAAGCACTTAAATATGTATGTCTTGCCCATTCACCCTCTGTGGCACACACACACAATCCATGTCTCAATTGTCTCAAGGCTTAAAAATTCTTCTTTAGCCTCTCTCCTACCCTTCATCTACACTGATTGAAGTGGATTTAACATCAATAAGGGATAATAGCTTTCACCTGGTCAGTATGTCATGGAAAGAGCAGGTGTTCCTAATATTTTGTACACTCAGTGTATAATCAAACCATGTGTTACTAAACTATACAGTTTCTCCATCTATGATTGAAGAGTGGTAACAATTCTCCTGCACCATCCTTTAGCTTTATAGCAAACCGTGTAATGGGGCTGCCATTTAGCTGAAAAACATATTAAGGATTGTGGCATTAAGGTCCTCGGTCTGAAATGAACCAATCAAGCTGCAAGGTTAAATTATCTGGCCCCCTCTAGTGGGCTCATTCAGTAATGATGGAATCTTAAACCCAGTAGTGTGTACAGTTAAATTACAGGTAAAACTAAGTGCATGCTCTTCAACCGATCGCTGCCTGCACCTGCCCGCCCGTCCAGCATCACTATTCTGGATGGTTCTGTCACGACTTCCGCCGAAGTTGGCTCTCCTGGGTCGTCGTCACCGGCCTACTAGCCGCCACCGATACCTTTTTCGTTTGTCTGTTTGTTTTGTCTTATTATTTTCACCTGTGTCCTGTTGTATGTGCTTAATGAGCTTCCTTATTTAAAGTACGTGTATGCGCCCTTGTTTTGTGTGGTATTGTCTTTGTGTTACGTGTGTGCGTTTAGGTAGAGGTGTATCATTTTCTGGACTTGGTACCCTGTGTTTTGGGTAGTCACATTTACGGTCCGTGCCCTGTGTTGTTGGACTTGTCTATTAAAGAGCACTTTTTCCCAGTGGAACTCTCTGTGCCTGATTACTTCCTCACCCACCTAGTCCCGCGTGACAGGTTCTGACTTAGAATATGTGGACAATAACAAATACCTAGGTGTCTGGTTAGACTCTAAACTCTCCTTCCAGACTCACATCAAACATTTCCAATCCAAAGTTAAATCTAGAATTTGCTTCCTATTTCGCAACAAAGCATCCTTCACTCATGCTACCAAACATACCCTCGTAAAACTGACCATCCTACCGATCCTCGACTTCGGCGATGTCATTTACAAAATAGCCTCCAATACCCTACTCAATAAATTGGATGCAGTCTATCACAGTGCCATCCGTTTTGTCACCAAAGCCCCATATACTACCCACCACGACGACCTGTATGCTCTCGTTGGCTGGCCCTCGCTTCATACTCGTCGCCAAACCCACTGGCTCCAGGTCATCTACAAGACCCTGCTAGGTAAAGTCCCCCCTTACTGGTCACCATAGCAGCACCCACCTATAGCACGCGCTCCAGCAGGAATATCTCTCTGGTCACCCCCAAAACCAATTCTTCCTTTGGCCGCCTCTCCTTCCAATTCTCTGCTGCCAATGACTGGAACGAACTACAAAAATCTCTGAAACTGGAAACACCTATCTCCCTCACTACCTTTAAGCACCAGCTGTCAGAGCAGCTCACAGATTACTGCACCTGTACATAGCCCATCTATAATTTAGCCCAAACAACTACCTCTCCCCCTACTGTATTTATTTATTTTTCTCCTTTGCACCCCATTATTTATATTTCTACATTGCACATTCTTCCACTGCAAATCTACCATTCCAGTGTTTTACTTGCTATATCGTATTTACTTCGCCACCATGGCCTTTTTTTTTGCCTTTACCTCCCTTATCTCACCTCATTTACTCAGATCGTATATAGACTTATTTTTCTACTGTATTATTGACTGTATGTTTGTTTTACTCCATGTGTAACTCTGTGTTGTTGTATGTGTCGATCTGCTTTGCTTTATCTTGGCCAGGTCGCAATTGTAAATGAGAACTTGTTCTCAATTTGCCTACCTGGTTAAATAAAGGTGAAATAAAACATTTATAGTAGTGTACAGTGTTTGACAGTGTGTGTCTGTCAGTGAGGAGCGAGTGAAAGTTCTGCTTCTCCTTTGATGGCCGTATGTTTGACAGAGTACCCCCCCAAGTAGCCTTGGTAGAAACAAGGAGACCACACATAGCCTTGGTAGAAACAAGGAGCCCATACATAGCCTTGGTAGAAACAAGGAGCCCACACATAGCCTTGGTAGAACAAGGAGCCCACACATAGCCTTGGTAGAACAAGGAGCCCACACATAGCCTTGGTAGAACAAGGAGCCCATACATAGCCTTGGTAGAAACAAGAGGTTTAGAGGTGCCATTCATGACAACAACGCAAAATAGCTTTGTCAAAGAGTCAAAGCTACAATGACTAGTGCACCTCTCTTATGAGGTATCATATTGTTTTCCACTCAACAGGGAGGTCTCATTACAGCCCTTTGTTGGTAGACAACACCACCACGATAATGATACATGAATTCAAGTACAGGGAGAGTTAGTAGAAACTGTCAAGGATGTAGTGGGGCTTTAACAAACAAACTTTTCAGTATTCCCACCCCAGTGAGTATAAGGCTTATTAGGGGTTACTGTACACAGTTATGTAAGAACAGTTTGGGAATCACTGCTAGGCCCCTATAGCTGAGTCAAAAGTGCTGAATTGTGATTGTCGACATGTGGAGAGCTTATGTGCCTGACTGGCTGCCTCGTGCCTTGACGGTCTTATCGCACATCAGCCCTGGCAGCCCCGGCTGGTTGGGTGTACAATCAGTCTTGGCTCTTTGTCAGCCTTGACAGACGCTACTCTGATGCAGATAGATGCAGGAGATGAGAGGAAACCAGCAGAGCACCACTTACTACAGAGCAAGGTGGAGGAGACAGACATCTTTCTCAAGGACTGGGGTGGAAGATAAGGCTGATTACTATTATATTGCTTTGTCTATATGAGGTGTTCAGCCAATTACAATTTATGATTGTATTTAATGATCTATACAACCTGCAGTTCTCTACACTTCCAGAGTAAAATATAAAATATAAATATATAAATATTCACAATATGAATACAAACAAAAATATCTTTATTGCTTAAAGATGGAATCTGCATTCGGGGGAAACGGCACCACTGGCCACCTCACCATCATTGTTATAGTTTTTGCTGCTGAGCAAATATACATTTGGGTGTATACATTCATACAAATATACATTTGGGTGTATACATTTATACAAATATACATTTGGGTGTATACATTTATACAAATATACATTTGGGTGTACACATTTATACAAATATACATTTGGGTGTATACATTTATACAAATAAACATTTGCTAAGTTAGTACAAGTCAATTAGTAAGTCACTCAATAACCTGAATGGACACCATGTACAATAATAATGGTTCACAAGATTTCTAAATAAATACTTCTGTCGCTGCGTGGCCCTTCAATAAACATTCCTATTCTGAGTCTGAGCCTGCCAGGCTAGAACCAGCACTGTAAGTGGGTTTATGTTTCAAGGCTGTCAAACTGACCTTTAAATCAACATTGTGCTGTGTTCTTTAGGGATAGCAACAGCAGAGCACTGAATCACCTGCCCCTAGAAACAAGTCTGTTGTGCTGTGCTAATAAGAACATGTGAAGCTAGAGGTTCCTTTTTTGTGGCTTTAACATAAATGCTGCGAGGACATACACTATTAATGGTCTTACACTAATAATTCAATATTTCATGATATTTCAGGCAGCGCTAGTATTGTCCCACATGAAACAGAACTTTGTCCGGACCATAACTGGAAAATCAAAAGCTATCGAGCTAAAATCTAATTGGTTGAAGAATCGTTCTGACTTCAAAAGCATTTGAACACGGGGTGTCGTGAAAAGACCTTTTGAGGGGCATGTGCTCACGCTGAAAAAGGATATTTCAGGCAGCGCTAGTATTGTCCCACATGAAACATTTGTCTAGACCATAATGAGAAATTCCTCCTAGAATGATATAAACCAAACAAAGAAACAAAAGGAGAACAGCTAGTTAATCTACATCTGCCCCACATCTCCAACAGTTTGTTCCTCACTGTCTATGACTCATGCATTTTCAAATCTGGAACAGCATCCCAAATGGTACCCTATTCCCTATATAGTGTATTACTTTTGACCAGAGCCCTATGGGTTCTGTACAGTGTACAACATTGTGTATAGCATTGCATACATAGGCTGCTGCTAATCTCAAAATAGTAATGCACAGTGTCAGAGTTCAGGCAGTGGCCTGAATGCAAAATGGATTGTTTGGTTAGGACATACATTTATATTCCCACAAAGCTTTGGAACGTTTCGCGACACACAAAGCTGTTGCCTTGTCCTATTGTCCTATGGTGCCTTGAAATGCTCCTCGGAAGTAGGAAATACAAGGTTCCGACAAAATAACCAGTTGAACAACCCCACCAGGTCAGATTTGGAGATGATACCACAGTTTCTGAATTGTGATGTTTCATCACTGACCGTTCACCTTTTCAAGTAAAAGATGATTAAGCAAAATCAATGTTGACATCGTCAAATGTATCAATGCGGATAATGTAGCTAGTTTGGCCATATTGTCAATGTTGAACAAGCTCGCTAACTTTATTATTAGCAAGCAACGTTTTAGCTATCTAGCTAGCTAAAATCTAATTGGTTGAAGAATCGTTCTGACTTCAAAAGCACTTTGAACACAGGTCCGTCCACAGGCTTTTTGAGAGGTAGGTGCTCAAACTGAAAAAGGGACAGCCCCCCACCCCCCACCTCTCAAAAGAAAAGGCCACTTTAGAAACTGGAAGGGCAAAGGGGCATGTGTTCTGCACAGGTAGAGCCTTATCTGTGCACGTGCCTGCTTGAACACAATCATGTTGGACGACTTCACAACTGAAACATTTCCCAGTTCCGATGAGCAAGTGAAGGCAGCATAGTTTGAGATAATTCTCTGTAATCTGAATTGAGTCAGGTACAGGATTCCTCTGTCACTCACAAGATACATGCCAAAATTATGGTTAGTTTAGATAGCAATATTGCTATATGCCAGAGGTACAGTATATAACACCATAAATATTATTTGATGGTCTTCATACACACACTACCGTTCTGAATTTGTATTCATCCTGCCAAAGAAAAGGTTATTTTAATGAAGGCCAGTTAAATTGCTGTGGAAATCCTCTCGACACCATTCTGCTAGGGAATGGCTAAATGGATCGTTACTCCTGGCTGATCGGTCTAACACTGCTTTAGCCACATGTATGAAATGTACCTGTCCAGAGTCCGAGACGGTAACATGATAGGTTGATAGGTAAGGTCAATATGATAGGTTGATTGTAATGTTGGCTTCCAACTCACACTCTCAAACACATAGATCCCCTGAACGCAGCTCACTCTCCAGATCCCAATCACCTGAATTCTGATCAACTGTTCGCTCACCTGTACGTCATTTAGACACACTATTTAGTTCAGTTCTTTGCACCCCATCATTGTGAGGTATTGTTTGTTTCGATACATGGTCTAGTTGGAGTGCTGGTTATGTCCATATTAGTCCTCCTGTATCATGGTGTTTGGCCATCCTCACCAACGACGTCTTTTTGCCTATTCCATGCCTGTACTTTTGCTTATCAGATTTCATGTCATCAACCACTTGCCTGATCTCCTAGACTACGTTATTAGCCTTTTCCCAGCCTGTACTGTTACATTTTTGGAGTCCCTGTGTATGACCTTCTGCCTGTCCCTGAACCCAGCTACCTGCCTCCTCCTGTGGTCCTTTACTAATAAACACCTGCTATGCCCTGCACTTGAAACCAGCACACTGTTTCCCATTGTACTCATTATATTGATAGGTAAAGTCAAGGTGGAGGCTCATTTGGTGGAGCTCTAGAATCATCATGCACATTAGAAGGATCACATCGATGAATACTAGTTTCCATTGCTTTAATGTGTCATCCTCTACGGAGCTATGCACTTTTAAATAGTTAACTGTACAAATTGTTAACACAAAAATCAATCAAAAAAACACTGTACTTATACAGTACAGTGTATCACCCAAACTACTGTAACCTAATTGGCAGTCATGTTCAGATTTGAAATGAGAATGTCAGAGTGTTGCGCATTGTTTCGAGACAACATGTTGGTTCGTTTGTTTGTAGTGGCTCAACACATTTAGCAATCTGAAAGAGTCCATCATGATGAAATAGATATAACCATTAGCATAAATTATCATGCTGTCAGTGTGGGCTAAAGGGAAGATGTTGTACTGGCGTGCCCTCGATAAAAGCTCTCAACCTGTCTTGCCTTAGTGAAATCCACCAATATGCCGAGTCAGCTCAACAGCATGAAGTCTCCTTCATGGAACCTCTAAGATTGAATTAGGAAGCATAATTAACATTAGCAACACCTTTTACTTTTTAAGTCCCCAGTCAGGAAAGCTGTTTTTCTAATGAGCTTGAGTGAGTAGCTCTTACCATACTCTGGGAGAAAGATAGCCCAGGTAAATGCGTTATCGACTACATCTTGAGGAGGCCATTTTGGAGAGCAAGTTGTTTGTTTACTGTATGCTGAATTGTGCTCATATCAACTGGAGAGAAAACTCTGTGGTATGTTCGCTGCTGTTTGGTGAGCAAGGCAGGGTGAAGATTTGGGTTCAAATACTATTTGAAATCTTTCAACTGCATTGAGAGTTTGCTCCGGCCTGCCTGGAGTGCCAGATAGGCGGGTTTGAGGTTGTGGGACTATTGTATTGGTACATTAAGACAAGCAAGCTCAATTAATCACAGATAATGTACTTCAAATGTGCATTTTTTATAATAGTATTTGAACCCAGGTCTGGCAGTGTGTGACCTGAAACTGTGTGTGGCGAATATCTCTCAAAATTCCTGAAACAGCACACTATACACCAGAGGTATCAAACTCATTCCATGGAGGGCCTAGTGTCTGCAAGTTTTTGGTTCTTTGTAGACAACCAGGTGTGGGGAGTTGTAAAGTGTTGGTCCCATGTTTCATGAGGTGTAATAACAGATCTGGTAAACAAATTTGTGCACACAATTGGAGAGAAATAAGCTTTTTGTGTGCATGGAAAATTTGGGGGGATATTTTATTTCAGTATGGTTTGGGTTGGCAAAATATTGTGAAAAGGGTTCAACAAAGATGCCGCCATGCATATTCTCAGGTCTCTGGAGAATGACCAATATCTATGATCGAAATCAGGAGCAGATATCATTGCATGCAGAGGTCACCAGACTGTGTGCGGCTCAGCTTATACTCCCTTCTTTAGCGTAAAGCACCTTCTGTAAAGCAAAATGTGTACAGTACAATGGATGAGTGACCTCTGAACTGAACTGGTGGATTACTGTGGAGAACTGTGAAGGGTTTATCAGTGAAGTTGGGAGTTTGTAAAGCATGCGCCGGGGCTCTGTCTCAAAACACAAAACCCTGGATCACACTCCGGGTCTCTCTCCAGTGAATAAGGTGAATGCAGCATCCGCGGGAGAATACTGATGTTCGTTTCTCAGCTTTAAAGCAGCTTTGTACTAGCTTCTTGTTCCTGGTCTCATCAAAAGGCTGGCTACAAAGTTAATTGTTAATGCTATCCTTACCTAGCAACACAGTCTGCGAGGGAAAAGAGCCACTGTGAGGAAACACTGGCAGTAAATGATGGTGATAATGATGAAGGTATCCCAAAGGGACGATATCTTGTTTTTCTTTTAATTGAACAGACACAGTGGAGAGTGACAAGAAAGGAGGTGTACATCTGCGTTGCGGTGGATGGTGGGGACAGACCTGGCAGACAGGTGTGCTAGAGGCACCAGGCCAGCCCAGACCAGCCCAGACCATCCCAGACCAGCCCAGGCCACCAAAGGGACCATAGTCATAGTTGTCAATCAAATGTATTATGTGTGTTGTTTTCAGTTATTTTAAACAGGCAGCTGGTGTCTGTTTATATCATAGTAAGTTAACTAAATCAAGAAAAACTGTTTTCACTCGTTATCTCAGAGCCTAGGATTTTGAATGAACTAAGGAATTTTTGTTCAGTGATCGACAAAATCTACTCCTAGCTTATGCAGAAGATATCTTGTTTGGGTCTGTGGGTTTCAAAAGGTTGGATATGGTTGGATCTGGTTCTCTAGAGGTTGGTTCTGGTTTTCTAGAGGTTGGGTCTGGTTCTCTAAAGGTTGGGTCTGGTTCTATAAAGGCTGGGTCTGGTTCTCTAAAGATTGGGTATGGTTCTCTAGAGGTTGGGTCTGGTTCTCTAAAGGTTGGGTCTGGTTCTCTAAAGGTTGGGTCTGGTTCTCTAGAGGTTGGGTCTGGTTCTCTAGAGGTTGAGTCTGGTTCTCTAAAGGTTGGGTTTGGTTCTCTAAGGTTGGGTTTGGTTCTCTAAGGGTTGGGTCTGGTTCTCTAGAGGTTGGGGTGTTCACAACATCTCTTCTTTTCGTAAACACCAGCATACGACTGGGAAAATCCACTTGAACGCCCCTCCAACTGGTAATTACTAGTGGGAAATTCCTCTACCATCCTGTCAACAAAACAGACAGCAAGCATGGTGGCATCTTCAGCAGTTGTTTATGGTAAGAAGTAAATCCAAATTGTTGATCCAAAATGTAATCTGTTCATCTTTCTTTTGATTTAGAAAGTGAAAGCAGATCTGGATATACTTTTAATGGGCAAAAAATAACAAGACAATCATAAGCCTTCTAATAACCTCCATGTTGGATGGTATTTCCCAGTTGAATGTACCCAATTCGTTTTTACGACTTCACAACTGGTAATTTTCACCTTCCCACTTGGTTATAAACACAGCATATATCTCTGTCCATTGAACCCTAAATAAGTGTATTATGAACTTAGTTCGTGACATGTAGTGTCACTTAGTTCGTAACTCGTGACATGTAGTGAGTGACATGCTACAAATGATTTGCTGCCGTTGGCAATCATTACTTTTCTGTGTCCACCCTTCACTGATACAATCTGACAAGCCTTTACAGATGCAATCCATTACTATAATGCCTATCTCTGAAACTCAAGGGAACTGGCGTTCAAAAAAATATGAATGTTGAGGTTTTGAGAGAAATGTGGAGAGCAAGAGTGTAGCGGTCTGACACTGTTGCAAAAGTACTTTGACAAAGGAGCTTGCTCTGAAACGTGTCAGCAATAAATGATGATTAAGCTACCGTCCTGAACCGTCTTTTACTTAAGGTGAAATAGATGTTGAGAGTTTCTACACAGTTAGTCATAGTCAGGTGGCCAGGAAGCAGGAAGGAATAAAAGGGAGGGGAGATGTTGACCAGGAAACAGAGTGGGGTAGGACTGAGGGGAGATGTTGATCATAATATCATTCAGCTTCTGTCATCGCCACCGGAAAACACCCAGAGGCCACAGGAGACACAAGCTGCGATGGCACACAGAGACGTTCTGTCTGTAACTCACAATTCACTTACCAGCCACCATCCTGCCTTGAATTACCTTGGTAACTTTAGACTGCTGCCTATTCATAGGTTGCACTTCCGTCACTTGGTCGTCATGCCATTGTTATGAACGTTCTCAAGCCGCCCTCTACCGGCGGCGCCATAGTGGCACCCTACTGTTTCACCTAAATTATACTATTGTGCCTGGAAATACGATGACATTGCTAAAGTAGTCAAATATATAGTAGGAAACAACTTTGCTAGTATTCCCCAAAGCCCTTCTACGAGACACCTAATCATGTCGTCAAATGTATTTTAGACAGATGGCAATGTTGCCATTAGCTAGCAAAGTTTGTCAAAGATAGCTAGCAATGCTAACATTCGCTAGCTAGCTAAAAATGATAGTGCTTGGGTTGGTCTTAAAACAGACTTGGGAGCAAGCCCCCTACCATCTATGTAAAGTGTCTTGATTTAAAATGTGATCTTCAGAGGATGCTCTTATAAACCTGTAGCTACCTCTAAGCTCTGTGAATCCATACTTGGTGATACTATCACAATACCTCCTTGTTCACCTGTCCATTTGTATCTGTTTTTACTGACCCATTGTTTTGCCAGGGAATCAAAGCAGTCTGGCTTCAATAAAAGCCCCCTCACTCTCTTCTGATCTTCAGAAGCTGCCGGCGTCATACTTCAAAGCCAAAACAGACGCAGAAGTGCTGGCCATAATCATATTAGCATAGCATGTGATACAAGACAGACATTGTGGATGAAATGTTTGTTTTGTCTCTGAGGTGTGGGGGGTTCTTATTCAGAGAAGGGCAAAAACGACTACAAATCTTCCAAATCATGAAGATGATAGGTCAAAACATGAGCCAAGAGAAAGAAATCATAAGAATATACAAAAAGGCGAGCATATCTCTTGCTTAAAGAATTTTATCAAGGCATCACCCTGTCGCTTGGTTTTGGCTAATAACTAAGACATGTTGTTCTTCAAAGAGTCTAATGCTGCAGGATAGAAAGATCTGGTGCTGCTGTATGTTTACATGTAATATCTTCAAATGACTTTAAATTATGCCCATCGCTCCTGAGGAAGCATAAACAGAGATCAGTAAGCCAGAGTAGTGGGGCAAAGGTACAGGACAACAGGCAAGCTCAGGGTCAGGTCAGGCAGAGATCAGTAAGCCAGAGTAGTGGGGAAAAGGCTCAGGGTGGGGAGAAAGGAAACCAGGAACAATGACGCGCCAGGACCAGAGGGAAAACCGCTGGTAGGCTTGATGAAACAAAACTAACTGGCAACAGACAAACAGAGAACACATGTATAAATACACATGGGATAATGGGGAAGATGGGTGACACCTGGAGGGAGGTGGAGACAAGCACAAAGACAGGTGAAACAGATCAGGGCATGACAAGCACAACATGGTGCATGTAAAATGTTATTTATCATTTGCTACCACATTTCTTATTACTTGTGTTCATTCACATAAGTCTTAATTGCAAACAATAAAATCACAATAATTAATGAGTTGATTAGCTGATCTTGTGTGTCAGTTAAGTTTAATATTAAACAAAGGGAACTTCCCTGTTCTTTATTAACCTTCCCAATAACCCATTAGATTTAGAAACAACCAAATCATACTGAAAATGAATTAAAAATAAGTATGATGTCTATTAATTCAGAAGGGGGACTGAGGAATTTCTCCAAATCAGTATGCTCTTTAATTATGTTAATATAGCAGTAAAGTACATTTAATCCAACTGCGTTTTATTTTTTCTCTTTCTTCACTGAGACATCCGATTTGACCTACAACCGCTAATCCCTCGATAGACCTCACAACCTCTGAAATCCAGGGACTCAGGGAACCAGGGACCCAGTTCTGAGTTGCTCCCTGGAAAACAAGCATTAGTCTCCCAACGTGCTTGCTTGCTTGAGTTAGTCCTAAAATGATCGATTAGTCCTTTGTTCCTCCCTACCGTGTGAATATTGTATGGACTCTCCTTTGTCATATCTCCTCCTTTTGAAAGAGACTCCCTTTCCCCTCCCCTCTCTCATCTGTATATGAATGACGAGTGAAGCGATGGGTCTGGCCTGCTGTGTGTGTGTTCATCTCCAGTGCTTCATAACGGCAGTAAATTGGAGAGTTTTGTGGGATGAGGGTGAGTGGAGGGGAGGTGGGATATAAAAGGCTAAGAGAATTTAAAGCTTTGGCAAGCTTTGTGCTAGGTAGTCAGTGTCTGTGTGAGTGCATGAGTGTGTTTGTTTTAGAGTTAATGAATACAATACATCGACAGTGCACTCACTGATTATTATGTCCTGTTAGGAAACCGATTAGCAACCCCATCTAAAATCCCACTCTGGCTCAATCTATGGAAGCGAGGATAAGCTTAAGCCTGTAACTTCTCAGAGTGTGAATTTAATGTGAAAAGTCAGGTAAGGGAATGGGGTGTTGTATGTATATGGCCAAGCAGACAACTAGAATACCCAACAGGGCCCAGGACTAGCTACATGTAGCCTGAGACACTGTAGTCACCCATACAAGCAGTTCAGCAGGTCACTCCAAAAAAGACAAAAAGCCAAACTAAAAGGATTCGAAGAAACACCAGGAACACTATGCTGAGTAGGAAACACCAGGAACACTATGCTGAGTAGGAAACACCAGGAACACTGTGCTGAGTAGGAAACACCAGGAACACTGTGCTGAGAAGGAAACACCAGGAACACTACATCTATACCTAATCTACACCTAATTCCCCAGAATGACAAAGTGAAAATGTTTCGACATTTTTGGAAATGTATTGAAAAGGAATTACAGAAATATGTCACACACCTGGCCATTTAGGCTCTTTGTGGATGGGATGTGTATAGTGTCTTACAACTAAAATATCTCTATACCTACCACTGTAGGCTATATTGAATGAGGTCTAATCTTTGATTGATGACAAAGCCCATCACCTGTCACACGACACCTGCTCCAATGGTTTCCCTTCTCTATTTTATCAGAATGGCTTGATAGATGGCTGTGAGCATTTAATCACTATAATCTTACCTTAATTAGATCCATCTTTAGCAGCCAGTGAAGGAGTTTGCTGACTGTAGACAGTGAGGTCTCTGATCTTCTACATTTACATGTATATTTTAGTAATTTAGCAGACGCTCTTATCCAGAGTGACTTACTGGAGGAATTAGGATAATGAGTCATCGAGAATTAAGACACCTGAATGCTAATGAAGAGAAGTGCTTCTCCTAGCACCAAAAAATGACCTTCCATGTCCAGGATATCTCTAGGATGTAGATTCAATTCTCTCATGTTTTTTATTTTACTCCTGATGACATTTATTAAAGATTGAAATATTTTCTGTTTCCCCCTGTTTCAATTCATGATTGTTTACTGAATGTGTTCAAGGGTCTTGTCCTCCATGGCACCTGCAGTGTGTTTAGTGTCAGTATGTTAGTACTCATCTGATGGGGTGTTCCGTATCTCCTATTTGAGAAGTCTCAGCTCCTGGATCTCTGGTTTAAAAACATTTGTGTGAGCCTTCAGCCAGCTTCCCCAAAGTATTATTCAATGTTTTTACCTGGGCTCATAAAATGCATTTTCAATTTGGGTCCCCACTCTGATGCTAAGATGACAGATGCTTCAATATCCTGAGAGGGTTGCAAACAAGGCTGAATGTAGCTCGAGGTCACACAACAGCATCACATTCACAACAGATATAGATAACCATCATTATAGGACAGTGTGTGTGTGTGTGTGTGTGTGTGTGTGTGTGTGTGTGTGTGTGTGTGTGTGTGTGTGTGTGTGTGTGTGTGTGTGTGTGTGTGTGTGTGTGTGTGTGTGTGTCTGTGTCAGTGTCTGTGTCTGTGTCTGTGTTTCTCTCTCTGCGTCACATCATTTATGCTGCGGCCTGACACAATGATACCTGAATAGCAAGCAGCGTCCTTTATGTCTGAGTTGTGGAGGGAAACATGTCATTAAGATCAAGGCATCTTGTCAAGCCTCTTAGCGTGTCTCAGATATTTTCCATAAAGCACCAGCCAGGTGTGTGTTATACAGTGTGTCTGACATTGTTTCTGACATTCTGTACTTCTGTACATTGGAGTTCTGTACTTTGGATGATGAGCCTCCTCTTTCCTTGAGTTATCGTAGTCTCCCGAGTGTAGAAAGGGCTCGAGAAATTGAGAAAGAGTTGTTGAACGTTTATGGCTATGATATCTAGCTTTTGAAAGTATTATTCACACATCAAGGGTGGAAGTGGGTGACTTACTGTAATTAGTCGGGTGTCCAGGGTGTCCACAATGGCTTCTTATGGGAGTAGAGGGTGTCCACCATGGCTCCTCTTGGGAGTACAGGGTGTCCACCATGGCTCCTCTTGGGAGTACAGGGTGTCCACCATGGCACCTCTGGGAGTAGAGGGTGTCCATGGCTCTCCACCTCACCCTCTTCCATGAGAGGACTTTTGCCTCTAGCCAGGAAATCCCCAAAGTTTTGTATTTTGGTATTTTTATTTCACCTTTATTTAACCAGGTAGGCCAGTTGAGAACAAGTTCTCATTTACAACTGCGACCTGGCCAAGATAAAGCAAAGCAGTGAGGCATAAATACAACACAGGGTTACACATGGAATAAACAAAAGTACAGTCAATAACACAATAGAAAAAGTCTATATACAGTGTGTGCAAATGAGGTAAGATTAGGGAGGCAAGGCAATAAATAGGCCGTAGTGGCGAAGTAATTACAATTTAGCAATTAAACACTGGAGTAATAGATGTGCAGAAGATGAATGTGCAAGTAGAGATACTGAGGTGCAAAGGAGCAAAAAAACAATAATAACAATATGGGGATGAGGTAGTTGGATGGGCTATTTACAGGTGGGCTATGTACAGGTGCAATGATCTGTATGCTGCTCTGACAGCTGATGGTTAGTGAGGGAGATATGAGTCTCCAACTTCAGTGATTTTTGCAATTCCTTCCAGTCATTGGCAGCAGAGAACTGGAAGGAAAGATGGCCAAAAGAGGAATTGACTTTGGGGGTGACCAGTGAAATATACCTGCTGGAGCTCGTGCTAGGAGTGGGTGCTGATATGGTGACCAGTGAGCTGAGATAAAGTGGGGCTTTACCTAGCAAATACTTATAGATGACCTAGAGCCAGTGGGTTTGGCGACGAATATGAAGCGAGGGCCAGTCAACGAGAGCATACAGGTCACAGTGGTGGGTGGTATATGGGGCTTTGTTGACAAAACAGATGGCACTGTGATAGACTGCATCCAATTTGCTGAGTAGTGTTGGAGGCTATTTTGTAAATGACATCGCCATAGTCAAGGCTCGGTAGGATGGTAAATTTTACGAGGGTATGTTTGGCAGCATGAGTGAAGGATGCTTTGTTTTGCGAAATAGGAAGCCAATTCTAGATTTAATTTTGGATTGGAGATGCTTAATGTGAGTCTGGAAGGAGAGTTTACAGTCTAACCAGACACCTAGGTATTTGTAGTTGTCCACACATTCTAAGTCAGAACCGTCCAGAGTAGTGATGCTAGACAGGCGGGCAGGTGCAGGAAGCAATCGGTTGAAGAGCATGCATTTAGTTTTACTTGCATTTAAGAGCAGTCAGGCGAGGCAGTCATTTGAGAAACCAATGCTGTTGAGTCTGCCGATAAGCATGTGGTGATTGACAGAGTTGAAAGCCTTGGCCAGGTCGATGAATACGGCTGCACAGTATTGTCTTTTATCGATGGCGGTTATGATATCGTTTAGGGCCTTGAGCGTGGCTGAAGTGTACCCACGACCAGCTCGGAAACCAGATTGCATAGCGGAGAAGGTACGGTGTGATTCGAAATGGTCGGTGATCTGTTCGTTAACTTGGCTGTCGAAGACCTTAGAAAGGCAGGGTAGGATGGATATAGGTCTGTAACAGTTTGGGTCCAGGGTGTCTCCCCCTTTGAAGAGGGGGATGATCGCGGCAGCTTTCCAATCTTTGGGGATCTCAGACGATACAAAAGAGAGGTTGAACAGGCTAGTAATAAGGGTTGCAACAATGGCGACAGATAATTTTAGAAAGAGAGATTCCAGATTGTCTAGCCCAGCTGATTTGTTGGGGTCCAGATTTTGCAGCTCTTTCAGAACATCAGCTATCTGGATTTGGGTGAAGGAGAAATGGGGGAGGATTGGGCAAGTTGCTGTGGGGATGCAGAGCTGTTGACCAGGGTAGGGGTAGTCAGGTGGAAAGCACGGCCAGCCGTAGAAAAATGCTTCTTGAAATTCTCAATTATCGTGGATTTATCGGTGGTGACTGTGTTTCCTATCCTCAGTGCAGTGGACAGCTGCGAGGTGGTGCTCTTATTCTCCATGGACTTTACAATGTCCCAGAACTTTTTGGAGTTTGTGCTACAGGAAACAAATTTCTGTTTGAAAAAGCTAGCCTTTGCTTTCCTAACTGCCTGTGTATATTGGTTCCTAACTTCCCTGAAAAATGAACCAAGGGCTATATCTGTTCCTGGTTCTACATTTTTTGAATGGGGCATGCTTGTTTAAGATTGTGAGGAAAGCACTTTTAAAGAATAACCGCGCATCCTCTACTGATGGAATGAGATCAATGTCCTTCCAGGATACCCGGGCCAGGCTGATTAGAAAGGCCTGCTCACTGAAGTATTTTAGGGGGCATTTGACAGTGATGAGGGGTGGTCGTTTGACCGCAGACCCATTACGGATGCAGGCAATGAGGTAGTGATTGCTGAGATCCTGGTTGAAGACAGCAGAGGTGTATTTAGAAGGCAGGTTGGTCAGGATGATATCTTTGAGGGTGCCTGTGTTTACGGATTTGGGGTTGTACCTGCTGGGTTCATTGATAATTTGTATTAGATTGAGGGCATCTAGCTTAGATTGTAGGACGGCCAGGGTGTTAAGCATGTCCCAGTTTAGGTCACCTAACAGTACGAGTCCTGGAGATAGATGGGGGTAAATAAATTCACATATGGTATCCAGGGCACAGCTGGGGGCTGAAGGTGGTCTTTTACAAGCAGCAACAGTGAGAGACTTGGAAAGAGAGACTCACGGTGGATTTTTAAAAAGTAGTAGAAGCTTGAATTCTTTGGGCACAGACCTGGATAGTATGACAGAACTCTGCAGGCTATCTCTGCAGTAGATTGCAACTCCGCCCCCTTTGGCAGTTCTATCTTTTCGGAAAATGTTATAGATAGGGATGGAACTTTCAGTATTTTTGGTGGCCTTCCTAAGCCAGGATTCAGACACAGCTAGGACATCTGGGTTGGCAGAGTGTGCTAAAGCAGTGAATAAAACAAACTTAGGGAGGAGGCTTCTAATGTTAACATGCATGAAACCAATGCTTTTACGGTTACAGAAGTCGAGAAATGAGAGCGCCTGGGGAATGGGAATGGAGCTAGGTGCTACAGGGCCCGGATTAACCTCTACATCACCAGAGGAACAGGGGAGGAGTAGGATAAGGGCACGGCTAAAGGCTATAAGAACTGATCGTCTTGTGCGTTCGGAACAGAGAGTAAAAGGAGCAGGTTTCTGGGCGCGGAAGAATAGAGTCAAGGCATAATGTACAAACAAGGGCATGGTAAGATGTGAATACAGTGGAGGTAAACCTAGGTATTGAGTGACGATGAGAGAGGTTTTGTCTCTAGAGACACCATTGAAACCAGGTTAGGTCACCGCATGTGTGGGAGGTGGAACAAAAGGGCTAGCTGAGGCATATTGAGCAGGGCTGGAGGCTCTACAGTGAAATAAGACAATAATCACTGACCAAAACAGCCATGGACAAGGCATATTGACAATAGGGAGAGGCATGCGTAGCCGAGTGATCATAGGGTCCAGTGATAGCCAGGCGAGCTGGAGACACGCCGATTCAGACAGCTAGCGGGCCGGGGCTAACAGGCTAGCAGAAGGGCATTAGTGGACGTCGCGGCGGAAGAGTCTGTTGAAGCCCCCTCGGACGGTTTCTTCGGCAGACCAGCCGCGATGGATCGGTAGGGCTCTGTGTAGGCAGTAAAAGGGTCCAGGCCAATTTGCAAAATTGGTATTGTAGCCCAAGAAATTAGCTGATGGACCTCTTCAGCTAGCCGGAAGGTGGGCCTAGCTCAGGGCTAGCTCCAGGCTAACTGGTGCTTGCTTCGGGACAGAGACTTTAGCCAGGAGTTGCCACTCGGATAGGAGCTAGCTAGCTGCGATGATCCGGTGTAAAGGTTCAGAGCTTGCGATAGGAATCCGAAGATGTGGGGATGTGGTAGAGAAGAAAAAAACAGTCTGATATGCTCTAGAGGGGGACATCGCAACGGAGGAGCCTGTTGAAAGCCCTTCGGGCTGTTTACGTCGGTAGACCAGTCGTGATGGAACGGCGGGGCTCCGTGTTGGCAGTAAAAGGGGTCCAGGCCAATTGGCAAAATAGGTATTGTATCCCAAGAAGTGGCTGATGGAACTCTTCAGCTAGCTGGGAGATGGGCCTAGCACGAGGCTAGCTCCAGGCTAACTGGTGCTTGCTTCGGGACAGAGACGTTAGCCAGGAGTAGCCACTCGGATAGCAGCTAGCTAGCTGTGATGATCCAGGTGAAAAGGTTCAGAGCTTGCGGTAGGAATCTGGAGTTGTGGTAGAGAAAAAGCAATCCGATATGCTCTGGGTTGAATCTCGCTGTGCATACTGGCCGGAGTTGTCCAGGCTGAGGTTAGCTGATGACCGCTAGCAGTGGCTAACTGACTACTAGCTAGTAGCTAGTTAGCTGGCTAGCTTCTTTTGGGGGTTCCGGTTCTAAAATATAGAAAATAGCAGATCCATACCATGTTGGGTGAGGCGGGTTGCAGGAGAGAGAGTATGTTGAAATTGAAGTTAAAAATAATAAAAATAGATACAAAATATATACGAAGAAAAATATATATATATACAGTACATGGGTCACCACAAGACAAAGACAAAGACGTCTGACTGCTACGCCATCTTGGAAGTATAAGGAGTGAAAGAAAGTGGAGTCTGGTTGTTTTTTGGCCTTCCCTGCTTTATTTTCCCTTGTGGGTTTTAGTCCAGTGCTTGTCTTGTTTGATGTCTTTCCTGAGTGTGTCCCATCCATTACGCTGCTGATGGCCTCCCATTGTATTTTCTTCCACAGGCCATGATTTAGTTTTGTCACCAAGTCCTCAGAATGTAATATGTGGAGTTGTTGATGAAGACTTGTAGTTTATTGATTAGGGGTTGTGTGGATTTCCATGTTTTGCAGATACTGTATAAAGAACTGATTTTACATTTGTGTTGAAGTTGTGAAAGTGGCTAAATATTATCAGGAAATCTTTTATAACATATTTATGTAAGAAGTGAGACAGGATTTCCCTTAAAAAACACAATTTAGAATGAAACAAGATAACCATCATGTAGAAATATGACCTCGTAGAGAATGTCACTGTATGTTAGGACTTTACAAACGTCATTTGTTTTCCGTGTCATACCTCATAAGAATTTTTGGTTCATAGGTCTTATCAAATTCTCAAATTGGTAGTGATAGTTCTAGACAATGATTAATCTCTCTGTGTGTGTGTGTGTGTGTGTGTGTGTCTCTCAGTATGGCACAGGCCAGGGGCTCTGAACACACGTCCCTTCTCTCTTTCCCTCACAGCCTTGTCAGCGATGTCATGGCTGCCAATCCAAATGCCTCTCTCCTGCATCAGAGCGGTGGGATATCACTCATCAGCGTCAATGTGTGTTGGCAGACAGACTGCTTGCAAGAGACCCTGGTCACAGCAGGAAAAAGGGAGGAGGAGTGGAGAGAGGCGATGGATTGGTGGAGCAGAAAAGAGCTAAAATGAAGGGATGAAGTGGTGAAGAGGTGGAGGAGAGGGATGGAGGAGTGGAGGGAGGGAGGGATGGAGGAGTGGAGAGATGGAGGGTAGAGGGATGAGGAGTGGGGAGGTGGAGTAGAGGGATGGAGGGAAGGGATGGATGGAGGGTAGAGGGATGAGGAGTGGAGAGGTGGAGTAGAGGGATGTAGAGGTGGAGGGGTGAAGGAAAGGGAGGAGGGGTAGAGGGATGGAGGAGTGGAGAGGTGGAATAGAGAGGTGGAGGAAAGGGATGGAGGGGTGGAGGGGTGGAGTGGTAGAGGGTTGAGGAGTAGGGAGGTGGAGTAGAGAGGTGGAGGAAAGGGATGGAGGGGTGGAGTGGTAGCGGGATGGAGGAGTGGAGAGGTGGAGTAGAAGGATGGAGGGGTGGAGAGGTGGAGTGGTAGAGTGATGGAGGAGTGGAGAGGTGGAAGAAAGTGTTGGAGGAGTGGAGAGATAGAGGAAAGGGTGGGAAGGGTAGAGGGATCGAGGAGTGGAGAGGTGGAGTAGAGAGGTGGAGGAAAGGGATGAGGGGTAGAGGGATGGAGGAGAGGAGTGATGGAGGGGTAGAGAGGCTAATGGACTCCTGACAGGGCAGGATTATTGGAAAGTGGAGGTGGGTGACGACCTTCCACTAGGTGGGAGATCTATAGCCACGTGACCTCTTCATCTCCAGTCTTTAATTAAGCATGATTTAATCTACAGTACATGTATGTGGTCCATTTTAGCTATATGCATGAATATGCCAACTTAAAATAATTATGTAAAGCCTATTCCTAGTACATACATTAGGCTACACAATTAGAGTGAGCTACTCATAAAAGTAAACTGTTTTGACCAACAGTTTAGTAACAATGGTAATTGTATTTCCTAGAATGTCAACCCTTCAAGAGGAATGGTTATGGTTATCGGTTAGTAAAAGCCATGTCCCATACTACTCATTCACTGAGTATAAATATTCTACAACATGTAAAGTGTTGGTCCCATGTTTCATAAGCTGAAGTAAAAATCCCAGAAATGTTCCATATGCATAAAAAGCTTATTTCTCCCCTTTAGTGAGCATTTCTCCTTTGCCAAGATAATCCATCCACTGGTTGGTCGGGCCAATTTAGGTAGTATGTACATGAATGTATAGTTAAAGTGACTATGCATATAAGATAAACAAAGAGTAGCAGCAGCATAAAAGAGGGGTTGGGGGCGGCACACAATGCAAATAGTCCGGGTAGCCATTTGGTTACCTGTTCAGGATGGCTTGGGGGTAAAAACTGTTGAGAAGCCTTTTTGTCCTAGACTTGGTACTCCGGTACCGCTTGCCATGCGGTAGTAGAGAGAACAGTCCATGACTGGGGTGGCTGGGGTCTTTGACAATTTTTAGGGCCTTCCTCTGACACCGCCTGGTGTAGAGGTCCTGGATGGCAGGCAGCTTAGCCCCAGTGATGTACTGGGCCGTACGCACTACCCTCTGTAGTGCCTTGCGGTCGGAGGCCGAGCAATTGCCATACAGGGCAGTGATGGAACCAGTCAGGATGCTCTCGATGTTGCAGCTGTCCTTTTGAGGATCTCAGGACCCATGCCAAATCTTTTTAGTTTCCTGAGGGGGAATAGGCTTTGTCGTGCCATCTTCATGACTGTCTTGGTGTGTTTGGACCAATCTAGTTTGTTGTTGATGTGGACACCAAGGAATTTGAAGCTCTCAACCTGCTCCACTACAGCCCAGTCGATGAGAATGGGGACGTGCTCGGTGCTCCTTTTCCTGTAGTCCACAATCATCTCCTTAGTCTTGGTTACGTTGAGGGACAGGTTGTTATTCTGGCACCACCCGGCCAGATCTCGGACCTCCTCCCTATAGGCTGTCTCGCCGTTGTCGGTCATCAGGCCGACCACTGTTGTGTCATCAGCAAACTTAATGATGGTGTTGGAGTCGTGCCTGGCCATGCAGTCGTGGGGGAACAGGGAGTACAGGAGGGGACTGAGCACGCACCCCTGGGGAGCTCCAGTGTTGAGGATCAGCAAGGCAGATGTGTTGCTATCTACACCCACCACCTGTCGGGAAGCCTGTCAGGAAGTCCAGGATCCAGTTGCAGAGGGAAGTGTTTAGTCCCAGGATCCTTAGCTTGGTGATGAGCTTTGAGGGTTCTATGGTGTTGAACGCTGAGCTGTAGTCAATGAACAGCATTCTCACATAGGTATTCCTTTTGTCCAGGTGGGAAAGGGCAGTGTGGAGTGCAATAGAGATTGCATCATCTGTGGATCTGTTTGGGTGGTATGCAAATTGGAGTTGGTCTAGGGTTTCTGGGATAATGGTGTTGATGTGAGTCATTACCAGCCTTTCAAAGCACTTCATGGCTACGGACGTGACTGCTACGGGTCTGTAGTCACTTAGGCAGGTTGCCTTTGTGTTCTTGGGCACAGGGACTATGGTGGTCTGCTTGAAGCATGTTGGTATTACAGACTCAATCAGGGACATATTGAAAATCTCAGTGAAGACACCTGCCAGTTGGTCAGCACATGCCCAGAGCACATGTCCTGGTAATCCGTCTGGCCCCGCAGCCTTGTGTATGTTGACCGGTTTAAAGGTCTTACTCACGTCGGCTACGGAGACCGTGATCACACAGTCGTCCGGAACAGCTGATGCTCTCATGCATGCCTCTCATGCATGTACGCGTCTCTGTGTGTGGAGTACAGGTGATCTAGCATTAAAGTCTCCAGCCACTAGGAGCGCCGCCTCTGGGTGAGTGGTTTCCTGTTTTCTTATTTCCTTATACAGCTGACTGAGTGCGGTCTTAGTGCCAGCATCTGTCTGTGGTGGTAAATAAACAGCCACGAAAAGTATAGCTGAGAACTCTCTAGGCAAGTAGTGTGGCCTGCAGTTCAACACAATATACTCTACTTCAGGCGAGCAAAATCTAGAGACTTCCTTAGATTTTGTGCACCAGCTGTTGTTTACAAATATGCACAGACCGCTCCCCCTCGTCTTACCGGAGTGTGCTGTTGTATCCTGCCAGTGCAGCGTGCATCCCGTTGATGTCCCGTTGGTAGGATATTCGTGATCGTACCTCGTCTAGTTTATTGTCCAATGATTGCATGTTGGCGAGTAATATTGACGGTAACGGCAGCTTTCCCTGTTGCCTGCTGTGGGTCCGGATGAGGCATCCGGCTCTTTGTCCTCTGAGTCGCTTCCTTTTGCGAACAATTGGGATGTCTGCCCTGTGGGGTCTTTGGAGAATATCGTGTGAGTCCTGCTTGTTGTTGTTGTTGTTGTTGAAGAAATCTTCATCTAATCCGAGGTGAGTGACTGCTGTCCTGATATCCAGAAGCTCTTTTCTTCCGTAAGATACAGTTGCAGAAACATTATGTACAAAATCATTTACAAATATCGCGCAAAAAAATAACACATAATAGCACAATTGGTTAGGAGACCGTAAAACGGCGGCCATCTCCTCCGGTGTCATTTGGTATGGGCAAGCTTTTAAGCTACAGACAACAAACACAACTACATTAAATCGATGGGAATTTGAATGAACAGATACCGTAACGGGATCCTGAGGCCGACTGTCGGGCTATTCATCCATCGCTGTCACTTTGTGTTTCAGCACCATGTTGCAAGGATCTGTACACACTTCCTGGAAACTGAAAATATCCCTGTTCTTCCATGGCCTGCATACTCACCACACATGTCAACCATTGAGCATGTTTGGGATGCTCTGGATCAACATATACAACAGCATGTTCCAGTTCCAGCCACTACCTAGCAATTTCGCACACCCCATCTACAGACCACAATCAACCAGCCCGATGCAAAGGAAATGTGTCACGCTGCATGAGGCAAATGGTGGTCACACTAGATACTGACTGGTTTTCTAATCCACTCCACTACCTTTTTTTGTTAAGGTATCTGTGACCAACAGATGCATATCTGTATTCCCAGTCAAGTGAAATCCATAGATTAGGGCCTAATGAAAGTAAATTGACTGATTTCCTCATGAGAACCGTAACTAAGTAAAATCTTTGAAATTGTTGCATGTTGCATTTATATTTTTGTTCAGTATATATATATATATATATATATATATATATATATATATACACTGTCGCTGCAGTTTGTGTTCATCTGTTTCACACCATCTGTTCCTTCCTGCCTTTATTGCAGGTCATTGAGGGATACCATTGAATTTGAACTCGATTTTTATCCACTGTGACCTAACTGCGATCTCGGCACACTGACTCAGTCATAATAAACATTCTAAAACATGGTTGTCAAACATGGCTGTTTGTTGAACGCGGTTATTAGAGTGGACAGGACTAGGCTATACAACTTTGCTGCACTGATCCAACAGGCTGCATCGCAAATGGCACCCTATTCCCTATGGCCCATGGTCAACCAAGGTATCATCATGCTGTATGGTTGTGTGCAAGGACACACTGGGTGATTTAAAATGCTTATAGCTGCGATCCAGAAACAGCAAACCATTCATCAGCTACATCAGCATTTCTCATGCTGTTTTTACATTGGGTAATTACACTATCGATCGCCTGATAACATCAGGCTGTACATTATTTCCATAAAACCTCATCAACTATAGATGGTCTTTAAATTAAATTCATTATGAGGTGATGGGAGAGACTATTTAGTGCTGGTAGTCTTTATGATTTTTAACTCGTTGTGCTCTTTTCTTAATGAAAGTTATTTTTCCAAGCTTGTGTCTGAGTTTGTGAGGCACCTTCTTGTGTGTGGAAGCACAGGCTTGCATTCATCAGGTGAGCAGTATCAGGGATGCTTTCATTAGCCACCAAACGGACGAAAACTGACTGAAAAAAATGGAGGGACTACCTGGACTTTCCAATAAGAAACGGTCATTTTCGTTTTCCGTGGCAAAATATTTTGCTACAGTGTTCCCTAATGAACATGACCCAGATGTGCCTCTGCATAACATAAAGAGAGTGCAGAGGGAGTAGACACAAGCCTGTCATCTAAAATTGACAGGACAATCACACACATTGACAAGACAATTGGAAAAATATGACTGAAGAACTAAAGCAATGGACAGGGTATGAGGCTATTAACGGCATAAGCCACAGAGATGATGCTTGTCTGTTGCTCTCACCTCTTTGCCATAAGGATACAAAAGGAGTGTCAAGAGACATCTAGTGGCCAACGTGAAGCGTGTTTCCAGAATTCATTGCACTAATGCCAGAGGTGTATTAGGATGAGGAAAGGCCCTTTGCATTGTCAATACATACAATCAAATATTACTTATGTTCTCCTACTACTACTTTGGGATCTTGAGCTGATGACTATCAACAGAGATGTTAAAAAACACTGTCTGAAGATAGTGAGTTCTGCGGACAAGAGACAAACAGGGGAGAGCAGTACGATCGGGTTCAAGTTCACTTTTGCATGAATAGACTGTTCTCTCTGCTTCCGCACGGCAATCGGTGCCGGTGCATCAAGTCTGACAACAACAGGCACCTGAACAGCTTCTATTCCCAAGCCATAAGACTGCTAAATTGCTAACCGAATGGCTACACAGACAGTGTAGCCTTGTATTTAATTTTTGCGCTGTCTATATGCACACTCACAGGACTCTACACAAACACGTACACTGACACTCCATCACACACAAATATTTATACTGACTCTACATACAAGTATACACTCACACTATCATCATTTATGCTGCTGCTACTGTGTTGTATTTCCTAGTCACCTTACCGCTATACATATCTACCTCCGTCACTCCAGTAACCCTGCCCATTTTAAATATGATAGTGACCATGTATATAGCTTCTGACTTACCTATGTTTAAAAAAAAGATTTTTTTTTTGCTGTTCTAACTTGTATTATTGTTAGTACTACATCGATATAACGGCATTGTTGGGTCTGGAGCTGGAAATAAAGGCATTTCACTGTACTTGTGCACGTGACATTTAAACTTGAAACTTGAATTAATGATAGATTACTCATTCATGTATTAATCTTTCCATGGATCAATGATCCAAAGAGCCATGTGCCCATTAATCAACATAATTTTTTGTCCACTGTCAGTAAACAGATATGTACAGAAAAAGCATAGCCGCGTTTGTTGCAATATATTTTTCAGAGTGATCTGTTGTTTTCTTTCATTTGGTCATTAGTAGACTCCAGGGAGAGCTGTAGCAGTAGACACTAGGGAGGGCTGTAGCAGTAGACACTAGGGAGGGCTGTAGCAGTAGACTCCAGGGAGGGCTGTAGCATTAGACTCCAGGGAGAGCTGTAGCAGTAGACTCCAGGGATGGCTGTAGCATTAGACTCCAGGGAGGACTGTAGCATTAGACTCCAGGGAGGTCTGTAGCAGTAGACTCCAGGGAGGACTGTAGCAGTAGACTCCAGGGAGGACTGTAGCATTAGACTCCAGGGAGGACTGTAGCATTAGACTCCATGGAGGTCTGTAGCAGTAGACTCCAGGGAGGACTGTAGCAGTAGACTCCAGGGAGGACTGTAGCAGTAGACACCAGGGAGGACTGTAGCATTAGACTCCAGGGAGGTCTGTAGCAGTAGACTCCAGGGAGGACTGTAGCATTAGACTCCAGGGAGGGCTGTAGCAGTAGACTCCAGAGAGGGCTGTAGCATTAGACTCCAGGGAGGGCTGTAGCAGTAGACTCCAGGGAGGTCTGTAGCAGTAGACTCCAGGGAGGACTGTAGCATTAGACTCCAGGGAGGACTGTAGCATTAGACTCCAGGGAGGACTGTAGCATTAGACTCCATGGAGGGCTGTAGCATTAGACTCCAGGGAGGACTGTAGCATTAGACTCCAGGGAGGACTGTAGCATTAGACTCCAGGGAGGACTGTAGCAGTAGACTCCAGGGAGGACTGTAGCAGTAGACTCCAGGGAGGACTGTAGCATTAGACTCCAGGGAGGTCTGTAGCAGTAGACTCCAGGGAGGACTGTAGCATTAGACTCCAGGGAGGGCTGTAGCAGTTGAGTCCAGGGAGGTCTGTAGCAGTAGACTCCAGGGAGGACTGTAGCATTAGACTCCAGAGAGGGCTGTAGCAGTAGACTCCAGGGAGGTCTGTAGCAGTAGACTCCAGGGAGGACTGTAGCATTAGACTCCAGGGAGGGCTGTAGCATTAGACTCCAGGGAGGACTGTAGCATTAGACTCCAGGGAGGACTGTAGCAGTAGACTCCAGGGAGGACTGTAGCATTAGACTCCAGGGAGGGCTGTAGCAGTGAACTCCAGTGAGGGTTGTAGCATTAGACTCCAGGGAGGGCTGTAGCATTAGACTCCAGGGAGGGCTGTAGCATTAGACTCCAGGGAGGACTGTAGCGGTAGACTCCAGGGAGGGCTGTAGCATTAGACTCCAGGGAGGGCTGTAGCAGTAGACTCCAGGGAGGACTGTAGCGGTAGACTCCAGGGAGGGCTGTAGCATTAGACTCCAGGGAGGACTGTAGCGGTAGACTCCAGGGAGGACTGTAGCATTAGACTCCAGGGAGGGCTGTAGCAGTAGACTCCAGAGAGGGCTGTAGCATTAGACTCCAGGGAGGGCTGTAGCAGTAGACTCCAGAGAGGGCTGTAGCAGTAGACTCCAGGGAGGTCTGTAGCAGTAGACTCCAGGGAGGACTGTAGCATTAGACTCCAGGGAGGACTGTAGCATTAGACTCCAGGGAGGACTGTAGCATTAGACTCCATGGAGGGCTGTAGCAGTAGACTCCAGGGAGGACTGTAGCATTAGACTCCAGGGAGGGCTGTAGCAGTGAACTCCAGTGAGGGTTGTAGCATTAGACTCCAGGGAGGGCTGTAGCATTAGACTCCAGGGAGGGCTGTAGCATTAGACTCCAGGGAGGACTGTAGCGGTAGACTCCAGGGAGGGCTGTAGCAGTAAACTCCAGTGAGGGTTGTAGCATTAGACTCCAGGGAGGGCTGTAGCATTAGACTCCAGGGAGGGCTGTAGCATTAGACTCCAGGGAGGACTGTAGCGGTAGACTCCAGGAAGGGCTGTAGCAGTAGACTCCAGGGAGGGCTGTAGCATTAGACTCCAGGGAGGGCTGTAGCAGTAAACGCCATGGAGGGCTGTAGGAGTAGACTCCAGGGAGGGCTGTAGCATTAGACTCCAGGGAGGGCTGTAGCAGTAAACGCCATGGAGGGCTGTAGCAGTAGACTCCAGGGAGGGCTGTAGCATTAGACTCCAGGGAGGGCTGTAGCAGTAGACTCCATGGAGGGCTGTAGCAGTAGACTCCAGGGAGGGCTGTAGCAGTAGACTCCATGGAGGGCTGTAGGAGTAGACTCCAGGGAGGGCTGTAGCAGTAGACTCCAGGGAGGGCTGTAGCATTAGACTCCAGGGAGGGCTGTAGCAGTAAACGCCATGGAGGGCTGTAGGAGTAGACTCCAGGGAGGGCTGTAGCATTAGACTCCAGGGAGGGCTGTAGCAGTAAACGCCATGGAGGGCTGTAGCAGTAGACTCCAGGGAGGGCTGTAGCATTAGACTCCAGGGAGGGCTGTAGCAGTAGACTCCATGGAGGGCTGTAGCAGTAGACTCCAGGGAGGGCTGTAGCAGTAGACTCCATGGAGGGCTGTAGGAGTAGACTCCAGGGAGGGCTGTAGCAGTAGACTCCATGGAGGGCTGTAGCAGTAGACTCCAGGGAGGGCTGTAGGAGTAGACTCCAGGAGGGCTCTAGCAGTAGACTCCATGCAGGGCTGTAGCAGTAGACTCCAGGGAGGGCTGTAGCAGTAGACTCCATGGAGGGCTGTAGGAGTAGACTCCAGGGAGGGCTGTAGCAGTAGACTCCAGGGAGGGCTGTAGCAGTAGACTCCATGGAGGGCTGTAGCAGTAGACTCCAGGGAGGGCTCTAGCAGTAGACTCCATGCAGGGCTGTAGCAGTAGACTCCAGGGAGGGCTGTAGCAGTAGACTCCGTGGAGGGCTGTAGGAGTAGACTCCAGGGAGGGCTGTAGCAGTAGACTCCAGGGAGGGCTGTAGCATTAGACTCCAGGGAGGGCTGTAGCAGTAGACTCCATGGAGGGCTGTAGCAGTAGACTCCAGGGAGGGCTGTAGCAGTAGACTCCAGGGAGGACTGTAGCATTAGAGTCCATGGAGGGCTGTAGCAGTAGACTCCAAGGAGGGCTGTAGCAGTAGACTCCATGGAGGGCTGTAGCATTAGACTCCAGGGAGGGCTGTAGCAGTAAACGCCATGGAGGGCTGTAGGAGTAGACTCCAGGGAGGGCTGTAGCATTAGACTCCAGGGAGGACTGTAGCAGTAGACTCCATGGAGGGCTGTAGCAGTAGACTCCAGGGAGGGCTCTAGCAGTAGACTCCATGCAGGGCTGTAGCAGTAGACTCCAGGGAGGGCTGTAGCAGTAGACTCCGTGGAGGGCTGTAGGAGTAGACTCCAGGGAGGGCTGTAGCAGTAGACTCCAGGGAGGGCTGTAGCATTAGACTCCAGGGAGGGCTGTAGCAGTAGACTCCATGGAGGGCTGTAGCAGTAGACTCCAGGGAGGGCTGTAGCAGTAGACTCCAGGGAGGACTGTAGCATTAGAGTCCATGGAGGGCTGTAGCAGTAGACTCCAAGGAGGGCTGTAGCAGTAGACTCCATGGAGGGCTGTAGCATTAGACTCCAGGGAGGGCTGTAGCAGTAAACGCCATGGAGGGCTGTAGGAGTAGACTCAGGGAGGGCTGTAGCATTAGACTCCAGGGAGGACTGTAGCAGTAGACTCCAGGGAGGACTGAAGCATTAGACTCCAGGGAGGACTGTAGCGGTAGACTCCAGGGAGGGCTGTAGCAGTAGACTCCAGGGAGGGCTGTAGCATTAGACTCCAGGGAGGGCTGTAGCAGTAAACGCCATGGAGGGCTGTAGGAGTAGACTCCAGGGAGGGCTGTAGCATTAGACTCCAGGGAGGGCTGTAGCAGTAAACGCCATGGAGGGCTGTAGCAGTAGACTCCAGGGAGGGCTGTAGCATTAGACTCCAGGGAGGGCTGTAGCAGTAGACTCCATGGAGGGCTGTAGCAGTAGACTCCAGGGAGGTCTGTAGCAGTAGACTCCAGGGAGGACTGTAGCATTAGACTCCAGGGAGGACTGTAGCATTAGACTCCAGGGAGGACTGTAGCATTAGACTCCATGGAGGGCTGTAGCAGTAGACTCCAGGGAGGACTGTAGCATTAGACTCCAGGGAGGGCTGTAGCAGTGAACTCCAGTGAGGGTTGTAGCATTAGACTCCAGGGAGGGCTGTAGCATTAGACTCCAGGGAGGGCTGTAGCATTAGACTCCAGGGAGGACTGTAGCGGTAGACTCCAGGGAGGGCTGTAGCAGTAAACTCCAGTGAGGGTTGTAGCATTAGACTCCAGGGAGGGCTGTAGCATTAGACTCCAGGGAGGGCTGTAGCATTAGACTCCAGGGAGGACTGTAGCGGTAGACTCCAGGGAGGGCTGTAGCAGTAGACTCCAGGGAGGGCTGTAGCATTAGACTCCAGGGAGGGCTGTAGCAGTAAACGCCATGGAGGGCTGTAGGAGTAGACTCCAGGGAGGGCTGTAGCATTAGACTCCAGGGAGGGCTGTAGCAGTAAACGCCATGGAGGGCTGTAGCAGTAGACTCCAGGGAGGGCTGTAGCATTAGACTCCAGGGAGGGCTGTAGCAGTAGACTCCATGGAGGGCTGTAGCAGTAGACTCCAGGGAGGGCTGTAGCAGTAGACTCCATGGAGGGCTGTAGGAGTAGACTCCAGGGAGGGCTGTAGCAGTAGACTCCAGGGAGGGCTGTAGCATTAGACTCCAGGGAGGGCTGTAGCAGTAAACGCCATGGAGGGCTGTAGGAGTAGACTCCAGGGAGGGCTGTAGCATTAGACTCCAGGGAGGGCTGTAGCAGTAAACGCCATGGAGGGCTGTAGCAGTAGACTCCAGGGAGGGCTGTAGCATTAGACTCCAGGGAGGGCTGTAGCAGTAGACTCCATGGAGGGCTGTAGCAGTAGACTCCAGGGAGGGCTGTAGCAGTAGACTCCATGGAGGGCTGTAGGAGTAGACTCCAGGGAGGGCTGTAGCAGTAGACTCCATGGAGGGCTGTAGCAGTAGACTCCAGGGAGGGCTGTAGGAGTAGACTCCAGGGAGGGCTCTAGCAGTAGACTCCATGCAGGGCTGTAGCAGTAGACTCCAGGGAGGGCTGTAGCAGTAGACTCCATGGAGGGCTGTAGGAGTAGACTCCAGGGAGGGCTGTAGCAGTAGACTCCAGGGAGGGCTGTAGCAGTAGACTCCATGGAGGGCTGTAGCAGTAGACTCCAGGGAGGGCTCTAGCAGTAGACTCCATGCAGGGCTGTAGCAGTAGACTCCAGGGAGGGCTGTAGCAGTAGACTCCGTGGAGGGCTGTAGGAGTAGACTCCAGGGAGGGCTGTAGCAGAAGACTCCAGGGAGGGCTGTAGCATTAGACTCCAGGGAGGGCTGTAGCAGTAGACTCCATGGAGGGCTGTAGCAGTAGACTCCAGGGAGGGCTGTAGCAGTAGACTCCAGGGAGGACTGTAGCATTAGAGTCCATGGAGGGCTGTAGCAGTAGACTCCAAGGAGGGCTGTAGCAGTAGACTCCATGGAGGGCTGTAGCATTAGACTCCAGGGAGGGCTGTAGCAGTAAACGCCATGGAGGGCTGTAGGAGTAGACTCCAGGCAGGGCTGTAGCATTAGACTCCAGGGAGGACTGTAGCAGTAGACTCCATGGAGGGCTGTAGCAGTAGACTCCAGGGAGGGCTCTAGCAGTAGACTCCATGCAGGGCTGTAGCAGTAGACTCCAGGGAGGGCTGTAGCAGTAGACTCCGTGGAGGGCTGTAGGAGTAGACTCCAGGGAGGGCTGTAGCAGTAGACTCCAGGGAGGGCTGTAGCATTAGACTCCAGGGAGGGCTGTAGCAGTAGACTCCATGGAGGGCTGTAGCAGTAGACTCCAGGGAGGGCTGTAGCAGTAGACTCCAGGGAGGACTGTAGCATTAGAGTCCATGGAGGGCTGTAGCAGTAGACTCCAAGGAGGGCTGTAGCAGTAGACTCCATGGAGGGCTGTAGCATTAGACTCCAGGGAGGGCTGTAGCAGTAAACGCCATGGAGGGCTGTAGGAGTAGACTCCAGGGAGGGCTGTAGCATTAGACTCCAGGGAGGACTGTAGCAGTAGACTCCAGGGAGGACTGAAGCATTAGACTCCAGGGAGGACTGTAGCGGTAGACTCCAGGGAGGGCTGTAGCAGTAGACTCCAGGGAGGGCTGTAGCATTAGACTCCAGGGAGGGCTGTAGCAGTAAACGCCATGGAGGGCTGTAGGAGTAGACTCCAGGGAGGGCTGTAGCATTAGACTCCAGGGAGGGCTGTAGCAGTAAACGCCATGGAGGGCTGTAGCAGTAGACTCCAGGGAGGGCTGTAGCATTAGACTCCAGGGAGGGCTGTAGCAGTAGACTCCATGGAGGGCTGTAGCAGTAGACTCCAGGGAGGGCTGTAGCAGTAGACTCCATGGAGGGCTGTAGCAGTAGACTCCAGGGAGGGCTGTAGCAGTAGACTCCATGGAGGGCTGTAGCAGTAGACTCCAGGGAGGGCTGTAGGAGTAGACTCCAGGGAGGGCTCTAGCAGTAGACTCCATGCAGGGCTGTAGCAGTAGACTCCAGGGAGGGCTGTAGCAGTAGACTCCATGGAGGGCTGTAGGAGTAGACTCCAGGGAGGGCTGTAGCAGTAGACTCCAGGGAGGGCTGTAGCAGTAGACTCCATGGAGGGCTGTAGGAGTAGACTCCAGGGAGGGCTGTAGCAGTAGACTCCATGGAGGGCTGTAGCAGTAGACTCCAGGGAGGGCTCTAGCAGTAGACTCCATGCAGGGCTGTAGCAGTAGACTCCAGGGAGGGCTGTAGCAGTAGACTCCGTGGAGGGCTTTAGGAGTAGACTCCAGGGAGGGCTGTAGCAGTAGACTCCAGGGAGGGCTGTAGCATTAGACTCCAGGGAGGGCTGTAGCAGTAGACTCCATGGAGGGCTGTAGCAGTAGACTCCAGGGAGGGCTGTAGCAGTAGACTCCAGGGAGGACTGTAGCATTAGAGTCCATGGAGGGCTGTAGCAGTAGACTCCAAGGAGGGCTGTAGCAGTAGACTCCATGGAGGGCTGTAGCATTAGACTCCAGGGAGGGCTGTAGCAGTAAACGCCATGGAGGGCTGTAGGAGTAGACTCCAGGGAGGGCTGTAGCATTAGACTCCAGGGAGGACTGTAGCAGTAGACTCCAGGGAGGACTGTAGCATTAGACTCCATGGAGGGCTATAGCAGTAGACTCCAGGGAGGACTGTAGCATTAGACTCCAGGGAGGGCTGTAGCAGTAGACTCCAGGGAGGGCTGTAGCAGTAGACTCCATGGAGGGCTGTAGGAGTAGACTCCAGGGAGGGCTGTAGCAGTAGACTCCAGGGAGGGCTGTAGCAGTAGACTCCATGGAGGGCTGTAGGAGTAGACTCCATGGAGGGCTGTAGCAGTAGACTCCAGGGAGGGCTGTAGCAGTAGACTCCATGGAGGGCTGTAGCAGTAGACTCCAGGGAGGACTGCAGGAGTAGACTCCAGGGAGGGCTGTAGCAGTAGACTCCAGGGAGGGCTGTAGGAGTAGACTCCAGGGAGGGCTGTAGCAGTAGACTCCAGGGAGGGCTGTAGGAGTAGACTCCAGGGAGGACTGTAGCATTAGACTCCAGGGAGGGCTGTAGCAGTAGACTCCAGGGAGGACTGTATCATTAGACTCCAGGGAGGGCTGTAGCAGTAGACTCCAGGGAGGGCTGTAGCATTAGAATCCAGGGAGGACTGTAGCAGTAGACTCCAGGGAGGGCTGTAGCAGTAGACTCCAGGGAGGGCTGTAGCATTAGACTCCAGGGACGGCTGTAGCAGTAGACTCCATGGAGGGCTGTAGCAGTAGACTCCAGGGAGGGCTGTAGCAGTAGACTCCATGGAGGGCTGTAGGAGTAGACTCCAGGGAGGGCTGTAGCATTAGACTCCAGGGAGGGCTGTAGGAGTACACAACAGGGAGGGCTGTAGCATTAGACTCCATGGAGGGCTGTAGCAGTAGACTCCAGGGAGGGCTGTAGCAGTAGACTCCATGGAGGGCTGTAGCATTCGACTCCATGGAGGGCTGTAGCAGTAGACTCCATGGAGGGCTGTAGCATTAGACTCCAGGGACGGCTGTAGCATTAGACTCCAGGGAGGACTGTAGCAGTAGACTCCATGGAGGGCTGTAGCATTAGACTCCAGGGAGGGCTGTAGCAGTAAACACCATGGAGGGCTGTAGGAGTAGACTCCAGGGAGGGCTGTAGCATTAGACTCCAGGGAGGACTGTAGCATTAGACTCCAGGGAGGGCTGTAGCAGTAGACTCCATGGAGGGCTGTAGGAGTCGACTCCAGGGAGGGCTGTAGCAGTAGACTCCAGGGAGGGCTGTAGCAGTAGACTCCAGGGAGGGCTGTAGCAGTAGACCCCAGGGAGGGCTGTAGCATTAGACTCCAGGGAGGGCTGTAGCAGTAGACTCCATGGAGGGCTGTAGCAGTAGACTCCAGGGAGGGCTGTAGGAGTAGACTCCAGGGAGGGCTGTAGCAGTAGACTCCATGGAGGGCTGTAGCAGTAGACTCCAGGGAGGGCTGTAGCAGTAGACTCCATGGAGGGCTGTAGGAGTAGACTCCAGGGAGGGCTGTAGCAGTAGACTCCAGGGAGGGCTGTAGGAGTAGACTCCAGGGAGGGCTGTAGCAGTAGCCTCCAGGGAGGCCTGTAGGAGTAGACTCCAGGGAGGGCTGTACTAGTAGACTCCAGGGAGGGCTGTTGCAGTAGACTCCAGGGAGGGCTGTAAGCAGTAGACTCCATGGAGGGCTGTAGCAGTAGACTCCATGGAGGGCTGTAGCAGTAAACTCCAGGGAGGGCTGTAGCAGTAGACTCCAGGGAGGGCTGTTGCATTAGACTCCAGGGAGGGCTGTAGTAGTAGACTCCAGGGAGGGCTGTAGCAGTAGACTCCAGGGAGGACTGTCGCATTAGACTCCAGGGAGGACTGTAGCAGTAGACTCCAGGGAGGGCTGTAGGAGTAGACTCCAGGGAGGGCTGTAGCAGTAGACTCCAGGGAGGCCTGTAGGAGTAGACTCCAGGGAGGGCTGTACTAGTAGACTCCAGGGAGGGCTGTTGCAGTAGACTCCTGGGAGGGCTGTAAGCAGTAGACTCCATGGAGGGCTGCAGCAGTAGACTCCAAGGAGGGCTGTAGCAGTAAACTCCAGGAATGCCTGTAGGAGTAGACTCCAGGGAGGGCTGTACTAGTAGACTCCAGGGAGGGCTGTTGCAGTAGACTCCAGGGAGGGCTGTAAGCAGTAGACTCCATGGAGGGCTGTAGCAGTAGACTCCAGGGAGGACTGTAGCAGTAGACTCCAGGGAGGGCTGTTGCATTAGACTCCAGGGAGGGCTGTAGCAGTAGACTCCAGGGAGGGCTGTAGCAGTAGACTCCAGGGAGGACTGTAGCATTAGACTCCAGGGAGGACTGTAGCAGTAAACTCCAGGGAGGGCTGTAGCAGTAGACTCCATGGAGGGCTGTAGGAGTAGACTCCAGGGAGGGCTGTAGCAGTAGACTCCAGGGAGGACTGTAGCATTCGTCTCCAGGGAGGGCTGTAGCAGTAGACTCCATGGAGGGCTGTAGGAGTAGACTCCAGGGAGGGCTCTAGCAGTAGACTCCATGCAGGGCTGTAGCAGTAGACTCCATGGAGGGCTGTAGGAGTCGACTCCAGGGAGGGCTGTAGCAGTAGACTCCAGGGAGGGCTGTAGCAGTAGACTCCAGGGAGGGCTGTAGCAGTAGACCCCAGGGAGGGCTGTAGCATTAGACTCCAGGGAGGGCTGTAGCAGTAGACTCCATGGAGGGCTGTAGCAGTAGACTCCAGGGAGGGCTGTAGGAGTAGACTCCAGGGAGGGCTGTAGCAGTAGACTCCATGGAGGGCTGTAGCAGTAGACTCCAGGGAGGGCTGTAGCAGTAGACTCCATGGAGGGCTGTAGGAGTAGACTCCAGGGAGGGCTGTAGCAGTAGACTCCAGGGAGGGCTGTAGGAGTAGACTCCAGGGAGGGCTGTAGCAGTAGCCTCCAGGGAGGCCTGTAGGAGTAGACTCCAGGGAGGGCTGTACTAGTAGACTCCAGGGAGGGCTGTTGCAGTAGACTCCAGGGAGGGCTGTAAGCAGTAGACTCCATGGAGCGCTGTAGCAGTAGACTCCATGGAGGGCTGTAGCAGTAAACTCCAGGGAGGGCTGTAGCAGTAGACTCCAGGGAGGGCTGTTGCATTAGACTCCAGGGAGGGCTGTAGCAGTAGACTCCAGGGAGGGCTGTAGCAGTAGACTCCAGGGAGGACTGTAGCATTAGACTCCAGGGAGGACTGTAGCAGTAGACTCCAGGGAGGGCTGTAGGAGTAGACTCCAGGGAGGGCTGTAGCAGTAGACTCCAGGGAGGCCTGTAGGAGTAGACTCCAGGGAGGGCTGTACTAGTAGACTCCAGGGAGGGCTGTTGCAGTAGACTCCTGGGAGGGCTGTAAGCAGTAGACTCCATGGAGGGCTGTAGCAGTAGACTCCAAGGAGGGCTGTAGCAGTAAACTCCAGGAAGGGCTGTAGCAGTAGACTCCAGGGAGGACTGTAGCATTAGACTCCATGCAGGGCTGTAGCATTAGACTCCAGGGAGGGCTGTAGCATTAGACTCCAGGGAGGGCTGTAGCAGTAGACTCCAGGGAGGACTGTAGCAGTAGACTCCAGGGAGGGCTGTTGCATTAGACTCCAGGGAGGGCTGTAGCAGTAGACTCCAGGGAGGGCTGTAGCAGTAGACTCCAGGGAGGACTGTAGCATTAGACTCCAGGGAGGACTGTAGCAGTAAACTCCAGGGAGGGCTGTAGCAGTAGACTGCATGGAGGGCTGTAGGAGTAGACTCCAGGGAGGGCTGTAGCAGTAGACTCCAGGGAGGACTGTAGCATTCGTCTCCAGGGAGGGCTGTAGCAGTAGACTCCATGGAGGGCTGTAGGAGTAGACTCCAGGGAGGGCTCTAGCAGTAGACTCCATGCAGGGCTGTAGCAGTAGACTCCAGGGAGGGCTGTAGCAGTAGACTCCATGGAGGGCTGTAGGAGTAGACTCCAGGGAGGGCTGTAGCAGTAGACTCCAGGGAGGGCTGTAGCATTAGACTCCAGGGAGGGCTGTAGCAGTAGACTCCATGGAGGGCTGTAGCAGTAGACTCCAGGGAGGGCTGTAGCAGTAGACTCCAGGGAGGCCTGTAGGAGTAGACTCCAGGGAGGGCTGTACTAGTAGACTCCAGGGAGGGCTGTTGCAGTAGACTCCAGGGAGGGCTGTTGCAGTAGACTCCAGGGAGGGCTGTAGCATTAGACTCCAGGGAGGGCTGTAGCAGTAGACTCCATGGAGGGCTGTAGCAGTAGACTCCAGGGAGGGCTGTAGGAGTAGACTCCAGGGAGGGCTGTAGCAGTAGACTCCATGGAGGGCTGTAGCAGTAGACTCCAGGGAGGGCTGTAGCAGTAGACTCCATGGAGGGCTGTAGGAGTAGACTCCAGGGAGGGCTGTAGCAGTAGACTCCAGGGAGGGCTGTAGGAGTAGACTCCAGGGAGGGCTGTAGCAGTAGCCTCCAGGGAGGCCTGTAGGAGTAGACTCCAGGGAGGGCTGTACTAGTAGACTCCAGGGAGGGCTGTTGCAGTAGACTCCAGGGAGGGCTGTAAGCAGTAGACTCCATGGAGCGCTGTAGCAGTAGACTCCATGGAGGGCTGTAGCAGTAAACTCCAGGGAGGGCTGTAGCAGTAGACTCCAGGGAGGGCTGTTGCATTAGACTCCAGGGAGGGCTGTAGCAGTAGACTCCAGGGAGGGCTGTAGCAGTAGACTCCAGGGAGGACTGTAGCATTAGACTCCAGGGAGGACTGTAGCAGTAGACTCCAGGGAGGGCTGTAGGAGTAGACTCCAGGGAGGGCTGTAGCAGTAGACTCCAGGGAGGCCTGTAGGAGTAGACTCCAGGGAGGGCTGTACTAGTAGACTCCAGGGAGGGCTGTTGCAGTAGACTCCTGGGAGGGCTGTAAGCAGTAGACTCCATGGAGGGCTGTAGCAGTAGACTCCAAGGAGGGCTGTAGCAGTAAACTCCAGGAAGGGCTGTAGCAGTAGACTCCAGGGAGGACTGTAGCATTAGACTCCATGCAGGGCTGTAGCATTAGACTCCAGGGAGGGCTGTAGCATTAGACTCCAGGGAGGGCTGTAGCAGTAGACTCCAGGGAGGACTGTAGCAGTAGACTCCAGGGAGGGCTGTTGCATTAGACTCCAGGGAGGGCTGTAGCAGTAGACTCCAGGGAGGGCTGTAGCAGTAGACTCCAGGGAGGACTGTAGCATTAGACTCCAGGGAGGACTGTAGCAGTAAACTCCAGGGAGGGCTGTAGCAGTAGACTGCATGGAGGGCTGTAGGAGTAGACTCCAGGGAGGGCTGTAGCAGTAGACTCCAGGGAGGACTGTAGCATTCGTCTCCAGGGAGGGCTGTAGCAGTAGACTCCATGGAGGGCTGTAGGAGTAGACTCCAGGGAGGGCTCTAGCAGTAGACTCCATGCAGGGCTGTAGCAGTAGACTCCAGGGAGGGCTGTAGCAGTAGACTCCATGGAGGGCTGTAGGAGTAGACTCCAGGGAGGGCTGTAGCAGTAGACTCCAGGGAGGGCTGTAGCATTAGACTCCAGGGAGGGCTGTAGCAGTAGACTCCATGGAGGGCTGTAGCAGTAGACTCCAGGGAGGGCTGTAGCAGTAGACTCCAGGGAGGCCTGTAGGAGTAGACTCCAGGGAGGGCTGTACTAGTAGACTCCAGGGAGGGCTGTTGCAGTAGACTCCAGGGAGGGCTGTAAGCAGTAGACTCCATGGAGGGCTGTAGCAGTAGACTCCATGGAGGGCTGTAGCAGTAAACTCCAGGGAGGGCTGTAGCAGTAGACTCCAGGGAGGACTGTAGCATTAGACTCCATGCAGGGCTGTAGCATTAGACTCCATGGAGGGGTGTAGCATTAGACTCGAGGGAGGGCTGTAGCAGTAGACTCCAGGGAGGACTGTAGCAGTAGACTCCAGGGAGGGCTGTTGCATTAGACTCCAGGGAGGGCTGTAGCAGTAGACTCCAGGGAGGGCTGTAGCAGTAGACTCCAGGGAGGACTGTAGCATTAGACTCCAGGGAGGACTGTAGCAGTAGACTCCAGGGAGGGCTGTAGGAGTAGACTCCAGGGAGGGCTGTAGCAGTAGACTCCAGGGAGGCCTGTAGGAGTAGACTCCAGGGAGGGCTGTACTAGTAGACTCCAGGGAGGGCTGTTGCAGTAGACTCCAGGGAGGGCTGTAAGCAGTAGACTCCATGGAGGGCTGTAGCAGTAGACTCCATGGAGGGCTGTAGCAGTAAACTCCAGGAAGGGCTGTAACAGTAGACTCCAGGGAGGACTGTAGCATTAGACTCCATGAAGGGCTGTAGCATTAGACTCCAGGGAGGGCTGTAGCATTAGACTCCAGGGAGGGCTGTAGCAGTAGACTCGAGGGAGGACTGTAGCAGTAGACTCCAGGGAGTGCTGTTGCATTAGACTCCAGGGAGGGCTGTAGCAGTAGACTCCAGGGAGGGCTGTAGCAGTAGACTCCAGGGAGGACTGTAGCATTAGACTCCAGGGAGGACTGTAGCAGTAAACTCCAGGGAGGGCTGTAGCAGTAGACTCCATGGAGGGCTGTAGGAGTAGCCTCCAGGGAGGGCTGTAGCAGTAGACTCCAGGGAGGACTGTAGCATTCGTCTCCAGGGAGGGCTGTAGCAGTAGACTCCATGGAGGGCTGTAGCAGTAGACTCCAGGGAGGGCTGTAGGAGTAGACTCCAGGGAGGGCTCTAGCAGTAGACTCCATGCAGGGCTGTAGCAGTAGACTCCAGGGAGGGCTGTAAGTAGTAGACTCCATGGAGGGCTGTAGCAGTAGACTCCATGGAGGGCTGTAGCAGTAAACTCCAGGGAGGGCTGTAGCAGTAGACTCCAGGGAGGACTGTAGCATTAGACTCCATGCAGGGCTGTAGCATTAGACTCCATGGAGGGCTGTAGCATTAGACTCCAGGGAGGGCTGTAGCAGTAGACTCCAGGGAGGACTGTAGCAGTAGACTCCAGGGAGGGCTGTTGCATTAGACTCCAGGGAGGGCTGTAGCAGTAGACTCCAGGGAGGGCTGTAGCAGTAGACTCCAGGGAGGACTGTAGCATTAGACTCCAGCGAGGACTGTAGCAGTAGACTCCAGGGAGGGCTGTAGGAGTAGACTCCAGGGAGGGCTGTAGCAGTAGACTCCAGGGAGGCCTGTAGGAGTAGACTCCAGGGAGGGCTGTACTAGCAGACTCCAGGGAGGGCTGTTGCAGTAGACTCCTGGGAGGGCTGTAAGCAGTAGACTCCAGGGAGGGCTGTAGCAGTAGACTCCAGGGAGGACTGTAGCATTAGACTCCAGGGAGGACTGTAGCAGTAAACTCCAGGGAGGGCTGTTGCATTAGACTCCAGGGAGGGCTGTAGCAGTAGACTCCAGGGAGGGCTGTAGCAGTAGACTCCAGGGAGGACTGTAGCATTAGACTCCAGGGAGGACTGTAGCAGTAAACTCCAGGGAGGGCTGTAGCAGTAGACTCCATGGAGGGCTGTAGGAGTAGACTCCAGGGAGGGCTGTAGCAGTAGACTCCAGGGAGGACTGTAGCATTCGTCTCCAGGGAGGGCTGTAGCAGTAGACTCCATGGAGGGCTGTAGCAGTAGACTCCAGGGAGGGCTGTAGCAGTAGACTCCATGGAGGGCTGTAGGAGTAGACTCCAGGGAGGGCTCTAGCAGTAGACTCCATGAGGGCTGTAGCAGTAGACTCCAGGGAGGGCTGTAGCAGTAGACTCCATGGAGGGCTGTAGAAGTAGACTCCAGGGAGGGCTGTAGCATTAGACTCCAGGGAGGGCTGTAGCATTAGACTCCAGGGACGGCTGTAGCATTATACTCCAGGGAGGACTGTAGCAGTAGACTCCAGGGAGGGCTGTAGCATTAGACTCCAGGGAGGACTGTAGTATTCGACTCCAGGGAGGGCTGTAGCAGTAGACTCCATGGAGGGCTGTAGCAGTAGACTCCAGGGAGGGCTGTAGGAGTAGACTCCAGGGAGGGCTGTAGCAGTAGCCTCCATGGAGGGCTGTAGCAGTAGACTCCAGGGAGGGCTGTAGGAGTAGACTCCAGGGAGGGCTGTAGGAGTAGACTCCAGGGAGGGCTGTAGCAGTAGACTCCATGGAGGACTGTCGCAGTAGACTCCAGGGAGGGCTGTAACAGTAGACTCCATGGAGGGCTGTAGGAGTAGACTCCAGGGAGGGCTGTAGCAGTAGACTCCAGGGAGGGCTGTAGCAGTAGACTCCAGGGAGGGCTGTAGCATTAGACTCCAGGGAGGACTGTAGCATTAGACTCCAGGGAGGACTGTAGCAGTAGACTCCAGGGAGGGCTGTAGGAGTAGACTCCAGGGAGGGCTGTAGCAGTAGACTCCAGGGAGGCCTGTAGGAGTAGACTCCAGGGAGGGCTGTACTAGTAGACTCCAGGGAGGGCTGTTGCAGTAGACTCCAGGGAGGGCTGTAAGCAGTAGACTCCATGGAGGGCTGTAGCAGTAGACTCCATGGAGGGCTGTAGCAGTAAACTCCAGGAAGGGCAGTAACAGTAGACTCCAGGGAGGACTGTAGCATTAGACTCCATGAAGGGCTGTAGCATTAGACTCCAGGGAGGGCTGTAGCATTAGACTCCAGGGAGGGCTGTAGCAGTAGACTCGAGGGAGGACTGTAGCAGTAGACTCCAGGGAGTGCTGTTGCATTAGACTCCAGGGATGGCTGTAGCAGTAGACTCCAGGGAGGACTGTAGCATTAGACTCCAGGGAGGACTGTAGCAGTAAACTCCAGGGAGGGCTGTAGCAGTAGACTCCATGGAGGGCTGTAGCAGTAGACTCCATGGAGGGCTGTAGGAGTAGACTCCAGGGAGGGCTGTAGCAGTAGACTCCAGGGAGGACTGTAGCATTCGTCTCCAGGGAGGGCTGTAGCAGTAGACTCCATGGAGGGCTGTAGCAGTAGACTCCAGGGATGGCTGTAGGAGTAGACTCCAGGGAGGTCTCTAGCAGTAGACTCCATGCAGGGCTGTAGCAGTAGACTCCAGGGAGGGCTGTAGCAGTAGACTCCATGGAGGGCTGTAGGAGTAGACTCCAGGGAGGGCTGTAGCAGTAGACTCCAGGGAGGGCTGTAGCATTAGACTCCAGGGAGGGCTGTAGCAGTAGACTCCATGGAGGGCTGTAGCAGTAGACTCCAGGGAGGGCTGTAGCAGTAGACTCCAGGGAGGCCTGTAGGAGTAGACTCCAGGGAGGGCTGTACTAGTAGACTCCAGGGAGGGCTGTTGCAGTAGACTCCAGGGAGGGCTGTAAGCAGTAGACTCCATGGAGGGCTGTAGCAGTAGACTCCATGGAGGGCTGTAGCAGTAAACTCCAGGGAGGGCTGTAGCAGTAGACTCCAGGGAGGACTGTAGCATTAGACTCCATGCAGGGCTGTAGCATTAGACTCCATGGAGGGGTGTAGCATTAGACTCCAGGGAGGGCTGTAGCAGTAGACTCCAGGGAGGACTGTAGCAGTAGACTCCAGGGAGGGCTGTTGCATTAGACTCCAGGGAGGGCTGTAGCAGTAGACTCCAGGGAGGGCTGTAGCAGTAGACTCCAGGGAGGACTGTAGCATTAGACTCCAGGGAGGACTGTAGCAGTAGACTCCAGGGAGGGCTGTAGGAGTAGACTCCAGGGAGGGCTGTAGCAGTAGACTCCAGGGAGGCCTGTAGGAGTAGACTCCAGGGAGGGCTGTACTAGTAGACTCCAGGGAGGGCTGTTGCAGTAGACTCCAGGGAGGGCTGTAAGCAGTAGACTCCATGGAGGGCTGTAGCAGTAGACTCCATGGAGGGCTGTAGCAGTAAACTCCAGGAAGGGCTGTAACAGTAGACTCCAGGGAGGACTGTAGCATTAGACTCCATGAAGGGCTGTAGCATTAGACTCCAGGGAGGGCTGTAGCATTAGACTCCAGGGAGGGCTGTAGCAGTAGACTCGAGGGAGGACTGTAGCAGTAGACTCCAGGGAGTGCTGTTGCATTAGACTCCAGGGAGGGCTGTAGCAGTAGACTCCAGGGAGGGCTGTAGCAGTAGACTCCAGGGAGGACTGTAGCATTAGACTCCAGGGAGGACTGTAGCAGTAAACTCCAGGGAGGGCTGTAGCAGTAGACTCCATGGAGGGCTGTAGGAGTAGACTCCAGGGAGGGCTGTAGCAGTAGACTCCAGGGAGGACTGTAGCATTCGTCTCCAGGGAGGGCTGTAGCAGTAGACTCCATGGAGGGCTGTAGCAGTAGACTCCAGGGAGGGCTGTAGGAGTAGACTCCAGGGAGGGCTCTAGCAGTAGACTCCATGCAGGGCTGTAGCAGTAGACTCCAGGGAGGGCTGTAAGCAGTAGACTCCATGGAGGGCTGTAGCAGTAGACTCCATGGAGGGCTGTAGCAGTAAACTCCAGGGAGGGCTGTAGCAGTAGACTCCAGGGAGGACTGTAGCATTAGACTCCATGCAGGGCTGTAGCATTAGACTCCATGGAGGGCTGTAGCATTAGACTCCAGGGAGGGCTGTAGCAGTAGACTCCAGGGAGGACTGTAGCAGTAGACTCCAGGGAGGGCTGTTGCAGTAGACTCCAGGGAGGGCTGTAAGCAGTAGACTCCAGGGAGGGCTGTAGCAGTAGACTCCAGGGAGGACTGTAGCATTAGACTCCAGGGAGGACTGTAGCAGTAGACTCCAGGGAGGGCTGTAGGAGTAGACTCCAGGGAGGGCTGTAGCAGTAGACTCCAGGGAGGCCTGTAGGAGTAGACTCCAGGGAGGGCTGTACTAGCAGACTCCAGGGAGGGCTGTTGCAGTAGACTCCTGGGAGGGCTGTAAGCAGTAGACTCCAGGGAGGGCTGTAGCAGTAGACTCCAGGGAGGACTGTAGCATTAGACTCCAGGGAGGACTGTAGCAGTAAACTCCAGGGAGGGCTGTTGCATTAGACTCCAGGGAGGGCTGTAGCAGTAGACTCCAGGGAGGGCTGTAGCAGTAGACTCCAGGGAGGACTGTAGCATTAGACTCCAGGGAGGACTGTAGCAGTAAACTCCAGGGAGGGCTGTAGCAGTAGACTCCATGGAGGGCTGTAGGAGTAGACTCCAGGAGGGCTGTAGCAGTAGACTCCAGGGAGGACTGTAGCATTCGTCTCCAGGGAGGGCTGTAGCAGTAGACTCCATGGAGGGCTGTAGCAGTAGACTCCAGGGAGGGCTCTAGCAGTAGACTCCATGAGGGCTGTAGCAGTAGACTCCAGGGAGGGCTGTAGCAGTAGACTCCAGGGAGGGCTGTAGAAGTAGACTCCAGGGAGGGCTGTAGCATTAGACTCCAGGGAGGGCTGTAGCATTAGACTCCAGGGACGGCTGTAGCATTAGACTCCAGGGAGGACTGTAGCAGTAGACTCCAGGGAGGGCTGTAGCATTAGACTCCAGGGAGGACTGTAGTATTCGACTCCAGGGAGGGCTGTAGCAGTAGACTCCATGGAGGGCTGTAGCAGTAGACTCCAGGGAGGGCTGTAGGAGTAGACTCCAGGGAGGGCTGTAGCAGTAGACTCCATGGAGGGCTGTAGCAGTAGACTCCAGGGAGGGCTGTAGGAGTAGACTCCAGGGAGGGCTGTAGGAGTAGACTCCAGGGAGGGCTGTAGCAGTAGACTCCATGGAGGACTGTCGCAGTAGACTCCAGGGAGGGCTGTAACAGTAGACTCCATGGAGGGCTGTAGGAGTAGACTCCAGGGAGGGCTGTAGCAGTAGACTCCAGGGAGGGCTGTAGCAGTAGACTCCAGGGAGGGCTGTAGCATTAGACTCCAGGGAGGACTGTAGCATTAGACTCCAGGGAGGACTGTAGCAGTAGACTCCAGGGAGGGCTGTAGGAGTAGACTCCAGGGAGGGCTGTAGCAGTAGACTCCAGGGAGGCCTGTAGGAGTAGACTCCAGGGAGGGCTGTACAAGTAGACTCCAGGGAGGGCTGTTGCAGTAGACTCCAGGGAGGGCTGTAAGCAGTAGACTCCATGGAGGGCTGTAGCAGTAGACTCCATGGAGGGCTGTAGCAGTAAACTCCAGGAAGGGCTGTAACAGTAGACTCCAGGGAGGACTGTAGCATTAGACTCCATGAAGGGCTGTAGCATTAGACTCCAGGGAGGGCTGTAGCATTAGACTCCAGGGAGGGCTGTAGCAGTAGACTCGAGGGAGGACTGTAGCAGTAGACTCCAGGGAGTGCTGTTGCATTAGACTCCAGGGAGGGCTGTAGCAGTAGACTCCAGGGAGGGCTGTAGCAGTAGACTCCAGGGAGGACTGTAGCATTAGACTCCAGGGAGGACTGTAGCAGTAAACTCCAGGGAGGGCTGTAGCAGTAGACTCCATGGAGGGCTGTAGGAGTAGACTCCAGGGAGGGCTGTAGCAGTAAACTGCAGGGAGGACTGTAGCATTCGTCTCCAGGGAGGGCTGTAGCAGTAGACTCCATGGAGGGCTGTAGCAGTAGACTCCAGGGAGGGCTGTAGGAGTAGACTCCAGGGAGGGCTCTAGCAGTAGACTCCATGCAGGGCTGTAGCAGTAGACTCCAGGGAGGGCTGTAGCAGTAGACTCCATGGAGGGCTGTAGGAGTAGACTCCAGGGAGGGCTGTAGCAGTAGACTCCAGGGAGGGCTGTAGCATTAGACTCCAGGGAGGGCTGTAGCAGTAGACTCCAGGGAGGGCTGTAGCATTAGACTCCAGGGAGGGCGGTAGCATTAGAGTCCATGGAGGGCTGTAGCAGTAGACTCCAAGGAGGGCTGTAGCATTAGCCTCCATGGAGGGCTGTTGCAGTAGACTCCAGGGAGGGCTGTAGCAGTAGACTCCAGGGAGGGCTGTAGCAGTAGACTCCAGGGAGGACTGTAGCATTAGACTCCATGGAGGGCTGTAGCAGTAGACTCCCGGGAGGGCTGTAGCAGTAGACCCCATGGAGGGCTGTAGCATTCGACTCCATGGAGGGCTGTAGCAGTAGACTCCATGGAGGGCTGTAGCATTAGACTCCAGGGATGGCTGTAGCATTAGACTCCAGGGAGGACTGTAGCAGTAGACTCCATGGAGGGCTGTAGCATTAGACTCCAGGGAGGGCTGTAGCAGTAAACTCCAGTGAGGGTTGTAGCATTAGACTCCAGGGAGGGCTGTAGCAGTAGACTCCAGGGAGGACTTTAGCGGTAGATTCCAGGGAGGGCTGTAGCAGTAGACTCCAGGGAGGGCTGTAGCATTAGACTCCAGAGACGGCTGTAGCATTAGACTCCAGGGAGGACTGTAGCAGTAGACTCCATGGAGGGCTGTAGCATTAGACTCCAGGGAGGACTGTAGCATTAGACTCCAGGGAGGACTGTAGCATTAGACTCCAGGGAGGGCTGTAGCAGTAGACTCCATGGAGGGCTGTAGCAGTAGACTCCAGGGAGGGCTGTAGCAGTAGACTCCATGGAGGGCTGTAGGAGTAGACTCCATGGAGGGCTGTAGCAGTAGACTCCATGGAGGGCTGTAGCAGTAGACTCCATGGAGGGCTGTAGGAGTAGACTCCAGGGAGGGCTGTAGCAGTAGACTCCAGGGAGGGCTGTAGCAGTAGACTCCATGGAGGGCTGTAGCAGTAGACTCCAGGGAGGGCTGTAGCAGTAGACTCCAGGGAGGGCTGTAGCAGTAGACTCCATGGAGGGCTGTAGCAGTAGACTCCAGGGAGGGCTGTAGGAGTAGACTCCAGGGAGGGCTGTAGGAGTAGACTCCAGGGAGGGCTGTAGCAGTAGACTCCATGGAGGACTGTAGCAGTAGACTCCAGGGAGGGCTGTAGCAGTAGACTCCAGGGAGGGCTGTAGCAGTAGACTCCAGGGACGGCTGTAGCAGTAGACTCCAGGGAGGGCTGTAGCAGTAGACTCCATGGAGGGCTGTAGGAGTAGACTCCAGGGAGGGCTGTAGCAGTAGACTCCAGGGAGGGCTGTAGCAGTAGACTCCAGGGAGGGCTGTAGCAGTAGATTCCATGGAGGGCTGTAGCAGTAGACTCTAGGGAGGGCTGTAGGAGTAGACTCCATGGAGGGCTGTAGCAGTAGACTCCAGGGAGGGCTGTAGCAGTAGACTCCAGGGAGGGCTGTAGCATTTGACTCCAGGGAGGACTGTAGCAGTAGACTCCAGGGAGGGCTGTAGCAGTAGACTCCATGGAGGGCTGTAGGAGTAGACTCCAGGGAGGGCTGTAGCAGTAGACTCCAGGGAGGGCTGTAGCAGTAGACTCCATGGAGGGCTGTAGGAGTAGACTCCATGGAGGGCTGTAGCAGTAGACTCCATGGAGGGCTGTAGCAGTAGACTCCAGGGAGGACTGCAGGAGTAGACTCCAGGGAGGGCTTTAGCAGTAGACTCCATGGAGGGCTGAAGCAGTAGACTCCAGGGAGGGCTGTAGCAGTAGACTCCAGGGAGGGCTGTAGAAGTAGACTCCAGGGAGGGCTGTAGCATTAGACTCCAGGGAGGGCTGTAGCATTAGACTCCAGGGAGGACTGTAGCAGTAGACTCCAGGGAGGGCTGTAGCATTAGACTCCAGGGAGGACTGTAGTATTCGACTCCAGGGAGGGCTGTAGCAGTAGACTCCATGGAGGGCTGTAGCAGTAGACTCCAGGGAGGGCTGTAGGAGTAGACTCCAGGGAGGGCTGTAGCAGTAGACTCCATGGAGGGCTGTAGCAGTAGACTCCAGGGAGGGCTGTAGGAGTAGACTCCAGGGAGGGCTGTAGGAGTAGACTCCAGGGAGGGCTGTAGCAGTAGACTCCATGGAGGACTGTCGCAGTAGACTCCAGGGAGGGCTGTAACAGTAGACTCCAGGGAGGGCTGTAGCAGTAGACTCCAGGGAGGACTGTAGCATTAGACTCCATGGAGGGCTGTAGCAGTAGACTCCCGGGAGGGCTGTAGCAGTAGACCCCATGGAGGGCTGTAGCATTCGACTCCATGGAGGGCTGTAGCAGTAGACTCCATGGAGGGCTGTAGCATTAGACTCCAGGGATGGCTGTAGCATTAGACTCCAGGGAGGACTGTAGCAGTAGACTCCATGGAGGGCTGTAGCATTAGACTCCAGGGAGGGCTGTAGCAGTAAACTCCAGTGAGGGTTGTAGCATTAGACTCCAGGGAGGGCTGTAGCAGTAGACTCCAGGGAGGACTTTAGCGGTAGATTCCAGGGAGGGCTGTAGCAGTAGACTCCAGGGAGGGCTGTAGCATTAGACTCCAGAGACGGCTGTAGCATTAGACTCCAGGGAGGACTGTAGCAGTAGACTCCATGGAGGGCTGTAGCATTAGACTCCAGGGAGGACTGTAGCATTAGACTCCAGGGAGGACTGTAGCATTAGACTCCAGGGAGGGCTGTAGCAGTAGACTCCATGGAGGGCTGTAGCAGTAGACTCCAGGGAGGGCTGTAGCAGTAGACTCCAGGGAGGGCTGTAGCAGTAGACTCCAGGGAGGGCTGTAGGAGTAGACTCCAGGGAGGGCTGTAGCATTAGACTCCAGGGAGGACTGTAGCAGTAGACTCCATGGAGGGCTGTAGCATTAGACTCCAGGGAGGACTGTAGCATTAGACTCCAGGGAGGACTGTAGCATTAGACTCCAGGGAGGGCTGTAGCAGTAGACTCCATGGAGGGCTGTAGCAGTAGACTCCAGGGAGGGCTGTAGCAGTAGACTCCAGGGAGGGCTGTAGGAGTAGACTCCAGGGAGGGCTGTAGGAGTAGACTCCAGGGAGGGCTGTAGCAGTAGACTCCATGGAGGACTGTAGCAGTAGACTCCAGGGAGGGCTGTAGCAGTAGACTCCAGGGAGGGCTGTAGCAGTAGACTCCAGGGAGGGCTGTAGCAGTAGACTCCAGGGAGGGCTGTAGGAGTAGACTCCAGGGAGGGCTGTAGCAGTAGATTCCATGGAGGGCTGTAGTAGTAGACTCCAGGGAGGGCTGTAGCAGTAGACTCCAGGGAGGGCTGTAGCAGTAGATTCCATGGAGGGCTGTAGCAGTAGACTCCATGGAGGGCTGTAGGAGTAGACTCCAGGGAGGGCTGTAGCAGTAGACTCCAGGGAGGGCTGTAGCAGTAGACTCCAGGGAGGGCTGTAGCAGTAGACTCCATGGAGGGCTGTAGGAGTAGACTCCATGGAGGGCTGTAGCAGTAGACTCCAGGGAGGGCTGTAGCAGTAGACTCCATGGAGGGCTGTAGGAGTAGACTCCATGGAGGGCTGTAGCAGTAGACTCCATGGAGGGCTGTAGCAGTAGACTCCATGGAGGGCTGTAGGAGTAGACTCCAGGGAGGGCTGTAGCAGTAGACTCCAGGGAGGGCTGTAGCAGTAGACTCCATGGAGGGCTGTAGCAGTAGACTCCAGGGAGGGCTGTAGCAGTAGACTCCAGGGAGGGCTGTAGCAGTAGACTCCATGGAGGGCTGTAGCAGTAGACTCCAGGGAGGGCTGTAGGAGTAGACTCCAGGGAGGGCTGTAGGAGTAGACTCCAGGGAGGGCTGTAGCAGTAGACTCCATGGAGGACTGTAGCAGTAGACTCCAGGGAGGGCTGTAGCAGTAGACTCCAGGGAGGGCTGTAGCAGTAGACTCCAGGGACGGCTGTAGCAGTAGACTCCAGGGAGGGCTGTAGCAGTAGACTCCATGGAGGGCTGTAGGAGTAGACTCCAGGGAGGGCTGTAGCAGTAGACTCCAGGGAGGGCTGTAGCAGTAGACTCCAGGGAGGGCTGTAGCAGTAGATTCCATGGAGGGCTGTAGCAGTAGACTCCAGGGAGGGCTGTAGGAGTAGACTCCATGGAGGGCTGTAGCAGTAGACTCCAGGGAGGGCTGTAGCAGTAGACTCCAGGGAGGGCTGTAGCATTTGACTCCAGGGAGGACTGTAGCAGTAGACTCCAGGGAGGGCTGTAGCAGTAGACTCCATGGAGGGCTGTAGGAGTAGACTCCAGGGAGGGCTGTAGCAGTAGACTCCAGGGAGGGCTGTAGCAGTAGACTCCATGGAGGGCTGTAGGAGTAGACTCCATGGAGGGCTGTAGCAGTAGACTCCAGGGAGGGCTGTAGCAGTAGACTCCATGGAGGGCTGAAGCAGTAGACTCCAGGGAGGGCTGTAGCAGTAGACTCCAGGGAGGGCTGTAGAAGTAGACTCCAGGGAGGGCTGTAGCATTAGACTCCAGGGACGGCTGTAGCATTAGACTCCAGGGAGGACTGTAGCAGTAGACTCCAGGGAGGGCTGTAGCATTAGACTCCAGGGAGGACTGTAGTATTCGACTCCAGGGAGGGCTGTAGCAGTAGACTCCATGGAGGGCTGTAGCAGTAGACTCCAGGGAGGGCTGTAGGAGTAGACTCCAGGGAGGGCTGTAGCAGTAGACTCCATGGAGGGCTGTAGCAGTAGACTCCAGGGAGGGCTGTAGGAGTAGACTCCAGGGAGGGCTGTAGGAGTAGACTCCAGGGAGGGCTGTAGCAGTAGACTCCATGGAGGACTGTCGCAGTAGACTCCAGGGAGGGCTGTAACAGTAGACTCCATGGAGGGCTGTAGGAGTAGACTCCAGGGAGGGCTGTAGCAGTAGACTCCAGGGAGGGCTGTAGCAGTAGACTCCAGGGAGGGCTGTAGCAGTAGACTCCAGGGACGGCTGTAGCATTAGACTCCAGGGAGGGCTGTAGCAGTAGACTCCATGGAGGGCTGTAGCATTAGACTCCATGGAGGGCTGTAGCAGTAGACTCCAGGGAGGGCTGTAGGAGTAGACACCAGGGAGGGCTGTAGCAGTAGACTCCAGGGAGGGCTGTAGCAGTAGACTCCAGGGAGGGCTGTAGCAGTACACTCCATGGAGGGCTGTAGCAGTAGACTCCAGGGAGGGCTGTAGCATTAGACTCCAGGGAGGGCTGTAGCAGTAGACTCCAGGGAGCGCTGTAGCATTAGACTCCAGGTAGGGCTGTAGCATTAGACTCCAGGGAGGGCGGTAGCATTAGACTCCAGGGAGGGCTGTAGCATTAGACTCCAGGGAGGGCGGTAGCATTAGACTCCAGGGAGGGCTGTAGCATTAGACTCCAGGGAGGGCTGTAGCAGTAGACCTTTTTATTTTTTTTATTTCACCTTTATTTAACCAGGTAGGCCAGTTGAGAACAAGTTCTCATTTACAACTGCGACCTGGCCAAGATAAAGCAAAGCAGTGAGACACAAACTATAACACAGAGTTACACATGGAATAAACAAACGTACAGTCAATAACACAATAGAAAAAGTCTATATACAGTATGTACAAATGAGGTAAGATTGGGGAGGTAAGGCAATAAATAGGCCGTAGTGGTGAAGTAATTACAATTTAGCAATTAAACACTGGAGTGATAGATGTGCAGAAGATGAATGTGCAAGTAGAGATACTGGGGTGTAAAGGAGCAAAAAATAAAAAATAACAACATGGCGGTGAGGTAGTTGGATGGGCTATTTACAGGAGGCCTATGTATTGGTGCAATGATATGTAAGCTGCTCTGACAGCTGCTGCTTAAAGCTAGTGAGGGAGATATGTGTCTCCAGCTTCAGTGATTTTTGCAGTTCATTCCAGACATTGGCAGCAGAGAACTGGAAGGAAAGGCGGCCAAAAGGAAATTGTCTTTGGGGGTGACCAGTGAGATATACCTGCTGGAGCTCGTGCTACGGGTGGGTGCTGCTATGGTGACCAGTGAGCTGACATAAAGCGGGGCATTACCAAGCAAAGACTTGTAGATGACCTGGAGCCAGTGGGTTTGTCGACAAGTATGAAGCGAGAGCCAGCCAATGAGACCATACAGGTCACAGTGGTGGGTAGTATATGGGGCTTTGGTGACAAAACGGATGACACTGTGATAGACTGCATCCAATTTGTTGAGTAGAGTGTTGGAGGCTATTTTGTAAATGACATCGCAGAAGTCGAGGATCAGTAGGATGGTCAGTTTTACGAGGGTATGTTTGGCAGCATGAGTGAAGGAAGCTTTGTTGCAAAATCGGAAGCCGATTCTAGATTTAATTTTGGATTGGAGATGCTTAATGTGAGTCTGGAAGGAGAGTTTAGAGTCTAACCAGACACCTAGGTATTTGTAGTTGTCCACATATTATAAGTCAGAACCGTCCAGAGTAGTGATGCTGGACGGGCGGGCGGGCAGGTGCGCACAGCATTCGGCTGATTAGCTAGGACAAACTGGTGTGAAACAGACAGGTGTGCACACAGGAAGAAAGGAGTGAAGTTGAAGAAGTAATGGTAGTAGGAGTAGAGACACAAGATGATGTTCCTTGTCAGAGGGATCCTGACGTGCTGTAGGTTAAGAAGGTGGACTTTCTAGCATTTATTACTTTGGTTAACTGCACAGAGCAAACAAAGAAGAAATTGAGAAAATAGGCAACGTTGTGAGTACGGCTGAGCGTTTTCTGTGACTCAGGAACTTTTCTGCAGATGTCTTACAAGGAATCCTGTCGATGAATGCTCCGTCCTCACAGGCACCTGATCCTGTGTAGGGACGTGATTTGAACTGTGACTGAAGGAGTGGGATGTTTGATTTATTTTAGTATTTTGTATTTTCCCCCTTCCCGCAATGAAATGTATTATTTTTGTTTTGTTTCAAAAACGTTGGTCCGCTTACATGCTAAAAACAGACATTGAGGTTAGCCTACATACCAGTCAGGCAGCCCTCGGACCCACAGACAGTGAGATTAGGTTCATCAGTAGGCTGGACAGTTAGATTTGTATTGAACTGTGATCAAATTGAACTCGATGTGCAGATTGATACTGTGACACAGAGATCAATCGTATTTTGGTCAGCATGCCTTCACAATTTGTCTTGCTGTTAGCAATACGTCAAAACAATTCTAACCTATCATTAGGTTATTTGAAGCAATTACAAAATTGCCTGAATACTCTCCGATCTACAGTAGTTGCCTTTATGACGTAATATGAAGTTAATTAGAATTGATTGTCCTTATGTGTAGTGCGTATTGTCATGTGTACATACAGTTAATTCGGAAAGTATTCAGACCCCTTGACCTTAACCTCATTTTGATACATTAGCCTTAATTCTAAAATGGATTAAGAAAAAATTATCCTCATCTACACACAATACCCCATAATGACAAAGCAAAAACAGGTTTTTCAATTTCTTGCAAAACTATATATTTTTTTTATAGAAATGTAACATTTACATATAGTACCAGTCAAAACTTTGGACACCTTTCAGGACACAAGGCGAGACCCAGATGCAGACACATGAGGCAGATGGTTGGAGTCTTAGATGTGTATTGATCCAAAAAGGAGTAGAGCGACATCATTGATATATACAGAGAAAAGAGTCGGCCCGAGAATTGAGCCCTGTGGCACCCCCATAGAGACTGCCAGAGGTCCCGGACAACAGGCCCTCCGATTTGAAACACTGAACGCTATCTGAGAAGTAGTTGGTGAACGAGGCGAGGCAGTCATTTGAGAAGCCAAGGCTATTGAGTCTGCCGATAAGAATGGGTGATTGACAGAGTCGAAAGCCTTGGCCAGGTCGATGATGACGGCGGCACAGAAATGTATTTTATCGATGGAGGTTATGATATCGTTCCGGACCTTGAGCGTGGCTGAGGTGCACCCATGACCATCTCGCAAACCAGATTGCATAGTGGAGAAGGTACGGTGGGATTCTAAATGGTCTGAGTTCTGTTTATTAACTTGGCTTTCGAAGAGTGTCTCCCCCTTTGAAGAGGGGGGATGACCGCAGCAGCTTTCCAATCTTTGGGGATCTCTGACGATACAAAAGAGAGGATGAATAGGCTAGTAATAGGGGAGGCCCTCTGCAATCTTCCTCTGCTCTTCAGAAATGCATTTAATCAAAATTAGATCATTCCCGAGTCACTCTGACTCCACTTTTCCAAACGCATACTTCACCATTTTCAACACCTCAAGCGGGTGTCCCACATTTCCATCCTTACTCAACAAACGAATCCCAACCAGAAGCGATTCAGTATCATTCACACACTTATCCTCCACTCCAATTTTAGTGGAGGATACGTCCTCTGCCCTCTCTCTCTCTCCCCTGTCCTCCGTGACCCAGAAACCTGTAGGTGGTCGAGTGGTCGAGGAGAGTATGGCCTTTTCTCAACTGGATTTGCTCAACTCCTGCGTACTCTCCCCTCCGTTATCTCCGAACCAACTTTTTGAAAAAGGTCAAAAGTAATCGAAGAGAGAAGATGAGGAGAGGGGAAGTGGATTAAAATGCGCTTGTCTGAAATGAGGCCTTTTCTCATTTGGGCAAAAGCATGTCCTCCGTCCTTTCTCCTCTGTCCTCCATGACCCGGAAACTGATAAGTGGTCGAGGAGTGTGTCAATTCGTTAATAGGCAAATCAAAGACGGTCTTCCCCTCTGCCACACCCCCTTTGAATCAGATGTTGTATTGTCAGTTGAGAAAAGCACACACACATTTAAAAACAATATGCTACTTATCCTTTTATCTATAAAATGTCTTGCACAACTAACTTAATTTAAAAATATATATATTTTACACATTTATTTTGGGATCCACCCCTGTAAAGGTTACCATATGCTTTCCGGTTGAAACACTTTGCACATATATTTATGACAAAAATGTGTGACGTTTTGGTTTGTCTTGTGTTTGGCAACGTTCTGCAGTTTTTATTCCGGCTGTTTGCGCACAGGACATAATTCTATTGAGACCTGTCGAAGTTCAGTAGCCGAAGTCTACGCCCCTTCATTGTGATTGGTCAACAGTAGGGATTCTTCATTTAAGTGTTTGTTGTCATTCAACAACAGACAACTAGTTTTCATGCACAGCTAGATGTAAAATAAGGCCTCCTCTGCAAAAACTTCACAAATAATTACACATTTCTTGAGTTGTCTGAGATTAATATAGACTATTTTGAGGTACTTATCATGGCGCCAGAGAAGATGGCTGACGTTTTACGTGCTCCTAACCGAATGTGTTTTTGTTTGTTTTTTTGCGTTGTTTGTAACTTGTTTTTTTTACTTATTCTGTACATAATGTTGCTGCTACTGTCTCTAATGACCGAAAATTGCTTCTGGACATCAGAACAGCGATTACTCACCACAAACTGGCAGAAGCTTTTTTTTCCTTTAACAAATCTTATGAGCCCGACATGAAGGACATACTGCTTTCCCAGGAACAGGCCCAAATCCCCGTAATTTGCGTGAAGAGAAGACGGAGAAAAAAAGGACGGAGGTCGGGCTGCATTCTGAGAATTCTAAGGCGATCCCCACCCACTGCCTTCCGTTATACTATCTAACATGCAATCATTGGACAATAAAATCAACGACCAACGAGGAAGATTAAACTACCAAATGGACAATAAAAACTGCAATATCTTATGCTTCAAGGAGTCGTGGCTGAACGACAACATTATCAACATACAGCTGACTGGTTATATGCAGCATCGGCAGGATAGAACAGCGGCGTCTGATAAGACAAGGGGGGCGGAATAGGTATATTTGTAAACAACAGCTGGTGCACGATATCTAAGGAAGTCTCGAGATTTTTCTCCCCTGAGGTAGAGTATCTCACGATAAGCTGTAGACCACACTAACTACCAAGAGAGTTTTCATCTGCATTTTTTTGTAGCTGTCTACATACCACCACAAACCGATGCTGGCACTAAGACTGCACTCAATGAGCTGTATTCCGCCATAAGCAAACAGGAAAATGTTCATCCAGAGGCGGCACTCCTAGTGGCCGGGGACTTTAATTCAAGGAAACTTAAATCTGTTTTTCTACATTTCTATCAGCATGTTAAATGTGCAACCGGAGGGAAAAAACTCTAGACCACCTTTACTCCACACACAGAGACGCCTACAAAGCTCTCCCTCGCCGGAAGCACCAGTGACCCGGTCAATAAAAAAGTGCATCGATGATGTCGTCCCCACAGTGACCGTATGTACATACCTCAACCAGAGGCCATGGATTACAGGCAACATCTTGACTGAGCTATAGGCTAGAGCTGCCACTTTCAAGGAGCGGGACTCTAACCTGGAAGCTTATAAGAAATCCCGATATGCCCTCCGATGAACCATCAAACAGGCAAAGCGTCAATACAGGACTAAGATCGAATCGTACTACACTGGCTCCGACACTCGTCGGATGTGGCAAGTCTTGCAAACCATTACAGACGACAAAGGGAAGCACAGCCGAGAGCTGCCCAGTGACACAAGCCTACCAGATGAGCTAAAGTACCTCTATGCTCGCTTTGAGGCAAATAACACTGAAACATGCATGAGAGCACCATCTGTTCCGGAAGACTGTGTGATCATGCTCTCCGCAGACTATGTGAGTAAGACCTTTAAATAGGTCAACATACCCAAGGTCGCAGGGCCAGACGTATTACTAGGACGTGTACTGCAGTGCCTTCACTGACATTTTCAACCTCTCCCTGTCCGAGTCTGTAACACCAACACATTTTAAGCAGACCACCATAGTCCCTGTGCCCAAGATCACTAAGGTAACCTGCCTAAATGACTACCGACCCATAGCACTCATGTCTGTAACCATGAAGTGCTTTGGAAGGCTGGTCATGGCTAACATCAACACCATTATCCCAGAAAACCTAGACCCACTCCAATTTGCATTACGCCAAAACAGATCGACAGATGATGCCAACTCTATTGCACTCCACACGGCCCTTTCCCACCTGGACAAAAGGAACACCTACATGAGAATGCTATTCATTGACTACAGCTCAGCATTCAACACCATAGTGCCTTCAAAGCTCATCAATAAGCTAAGGACCCTGGGACTAAACACCTCCCTCTGCAGCCGAATACTGGACTTCCTGATGCCCCGCCCCCAGGGGGTAAGGGTAGGCAACAACACATCCGCCACACTGATCCTCAACACAGGGACCCCTCAGGGGTGTGTGCTCCCTGTTCACTCATGACTGCACGGCCAGGCACGACTCCATCACCATCATTAAGTTTCCCACAACAGTGTTAGACCTGATCACCGACAATGACGAGACAATCTATAGGGTGGAGGTCAGAGACCTGGTCGTGTGGTGCCAGGACAACAACCTCTCCCTCAACGTGATCAAGACAAAGGAGATGATTGTGGACTACAGGAAAAGGAGAATCTAGCACGCCCCCATTCTCATCGACAGGGCTATAGTGGAGCAGGTTGAGAGCTTCAAGTTCCTTGGTGTCCACATCACCAACAAACTAACATGGTCCAAGCACACCAAGACAGTCGTGAAGAGGGCATGACAAAACCTATTCCCCCGCAGGATACTAAAAAGATTTGACATGGGTCCTCAGATCCTCAAAAGGTTCTACAGCTGCACCATCGAGAGCATCCTGGCTGGTTGCATCACTGCCTGGTATACCAACTGCTCGGCCTCCGATCGCAAGACACTACAGGTGGTTGTGCGTACGGCCCAGTACATCACTGGGGCCAAGCTTCCTGCCATCCAGGACCTCTATTCCAGGCGGTGTCAGAGGAAGGCCCTAAAAATTGTCAAAGACTCCAGCCACCTTAGTCATAGACTGTTCTCTCTGCTACCGCACGGAAAGTGATACCGGAGCCCCAAGTCTAGGTCCAAGAGGCTTCGAAACAGCTTCTACCCCAATGCCATAAGATTCTTGAACATCTAATCAAATGGCTACCCAGACTATTTGTATTGCCCCCCCCCCCTCTTTGACGCCGCTGCTACTCTCTGTTATTATCTATGCATAGTCACTTTAATAACTCTACCTACATGTGCATATTACCTCAATTACCTCAACTAACCGGTGCCCCTGCACATTGACTCTGTACCGTTACCCGCTGTATATAGTCTCGCTATTGTTATTTTACTGCTGCTCTTTAATTACTTGTTCCTTTTATTACTTATTCTTAATCAGATTTTTTGAACTGCATTGTTGGTTAGGGGCTTGTAAGTTAACAATACCTGTTGTATTTGGCGCATGTGACTAATACAATTTGATTAGATTTGATTTGTTGCTATGCCGTTTCAAGAGGCACAAACTGTTATATTGCTGTATTTTGGAGAAGAAGCTTCTCATTTCATTTGAGCGCATTTTCTGCCACAATCACTCTTCTCGCTGCCTCTCTTCGATTACCTTTGACCTTTTTCAAAAGGAGGCAAGAGAGGATGGAGGAGAGGATGCAGTTGAGCAAAACTTATTGAGAAAAGAACTGAGTTGTTTGTTTTCTGAATTGTCATGATTATATCTAACCACTAGGTGGAGGCACCTGACACAGCCACACAATACTCAACGCTTTTAGACAAATTACCACCACTCAAATTTCAAAACGGGAAACCCACATCCTCAGATCCCAGTCTCACACCCACACACATAGTTAGAGACAGTACAATGGTACATCCAAGGGTGAAAGGTTCTACCTGGAACTTAAAAGGGCTCTCCTACAGGGACAGTCGAATAACCTGTTGGTTCTAGGTAGTCTAAAGTGTAGCCTTTGATGACATCATTGTTGTTACAAGGCTCTACCCAATTAAGCATTATTACAGCCTGCTGTATCTGGTCTCAGCTATTAACTGATTAGAAACTCAGAAATTATGTAAGTCTATAAATGGTTATCAACCCCTGTCCCTGGGACTCTTTATTGACATAGAGATAACAGATGATCAAACAATGAGACAATTATTATATTTCCAGTTAAATAAAAGAACATTGGAACATCAAACATTTGCTGAGGATGTCAGGGACATGAATGCTATCAGTTGTTGACAGTCGTTGTGAATTCACGAGACTTTGTTAATGGCTACATCCTGCTCTGCATCTCTTCTGTGTGTGGGCAATAACTTACGTAAGTGTCATTGATGTGGAAAAGTGAGCAAACAAGGGAACAAACATGGGCAATTGAATGTCTGTCTTTAGAACATCTGGTTTTATAATGGAGGTTTATATAACTGGAAGGATATCTTGGCATTCTATGTGATTCTGCATGTTCAAATTACAGGTTAAGGGATTCACCATGAAAATCATGTGCAACGCTATCAATAATCAACATTTATCATTGATATAGTTTTTTTGGTGCGAATTGTCATTCAGTTATCAGAAATACAATTATTTAACATACAAATAACCTACATGGCATAACCTACAGTATTCCAGAGTATGTTTTATATAAATCAAATTGTTTTGTTTTTCAATTAATATTAATCCCTGATTTTACCTCACTGTTTAGAGAGGGTAAAACATTCTAAAAGCCTACATCCTGACATCCCAAGTGACATTATGATTCAGAAAACAACGGTGAATGATATCGGATTAAACAATAAACTCAAGTTTAAAACTACTCATCGATGGTAGCCTCTGACAAGTCATAAATTGGCTGATTGAAATAGACAGAATCCCTGGTGGTGATGATGTAGACAGAATGGTTCCCGCTCTGCTTGTTTACTACCTCCGGTCCAGCCCTTCCAGAGGATCTGCCAAACCCCCTCCCTTCTCTGACTCCTCTAGTTCCTTTACGACCCTCTCATCCTCACTGGAGTTCCTGCTGATGCTCTTTAAGCATGGGTTACGCCCTGCACAGTGGATCTCCTTATGTTCTGATAGAATTTGCTAATTTGCCTAAATTGTGAAAATGGGCACTTTAATAAACCAATACTGATCAATACTAATTTCCCCCTATTTGATGACATGTAATACAATTTTTCCATAGACTAATTTTATTATGAAGGATATAGATTTTCTACCGATGCTTTTCTGTTCAGGAGTAGGCTAACATCTGTGTGCTTTGTTCTCTATGGAGAATGCATATTACAGACACAATTATGTTCTTTGTTGTTTTTTTATTGACAATGATAATAGAGACTCTAGCCTAGAGTAGAACACAATAGAATAGAACACAGTAAAATAAAACACAGAATATAACACAATAGAATAGAACACAACAGAATAGAACACGGTCAACTAAAACGCAATAGAATAGATCACAGTAAAATAGAACACAATATAACAGAACACACTCTAAAAGGCCACTCTAAAATGTGCAGTTTTGTCACACAACACTATGTTCCAGATGTCTCAAGTTTTGGAGGAGCGTGCAATTGGCATGCTGACTGCAGGAATGTCCACCATAGCTGTTGCCAGAGAATGTAATGTTAATTTCTCTATCATATATCGACTCCAACATTGTTTTAGAGAATTTGGCAGTATATCCAACTGGCCTTACAACCGCAGACCACGTGTACGGCACAGCGTCAGCGACGGTTTTGCTGATGTCAACGTTGTGAACAGAGTGCCCCATGGTGGCGGTGGGTTTATGGTATGGGCAGGCATAAGCTATGGACAACGAATCCAATTGCATTTTATCATGCAATTTGATTGCACAGAGATACTGTGATGAGATCCTGAGGCCCATTGTCGTGCCAATCATCCGCCGCCATCACCTCATGTTTCAGCATTATAATGCACGGCCCCATGTCGCAAGGATCGGTACACATTTCCTGGAAGCTAAAAATGTCCCAGTTCTTCCATGGCCTGCATACTCTCCAGACATGTCACCCATTGAGCATGTATGGGATGGTCTGGATCGACGCGTACAACCTTTTTTAAAGGTATCTGTGACCAACAGATGCATATCTGTATTCCCAGCCATGTGAAATCCATAGATTACGGACTAATTTATTTAAATTGACTGATTTCCTTATATGAACTGTAACTCAGTAAAATCTTTGAAATTGTTGCGTTTATATTTTTAATTGGTAGCGTAATATCCCAATGTTTCAAATAGAGAACTCAACCTCCTTTGTTCCTTGCTTTCTGTACTGCCCCTTTAAAATAAGACATTTTAATCTAGGCGTGTTTCCTGCACCCATTGATTAGAAACGAGACAAACTCGCATCGCGTCTTGCGGGAAATCAAAACACCTTATTTAGGCAACGATTATTTATGATATAGAACTATTGTTTTTTTTTTTTTTTTTAAATGTGTTATGTCTTACTGAATAGACTAATATCAACATAAACCAAGCGATGACTGTCATGTGCGCGCATGTATTATCAGTTTTATGGATGTCACTCGGTCAAGGTCCACGCTCCTGATGCGAGTAGCAAGACTGGAATTCTTTCCTTTGGGCCAAAAAGATCTGACTCAAACAAATTCCGTTATTAAAGGGGAGAATTTAAGATACTGATTACTGTTCTACTCTAGAATGGAAGCCCTCTGGCACTGGAAGGATGTGGACGCACTGAAACGAGGAGAACTTTGATTGTCGAAAATATGGATAGATGCATGGATTTGTTAAAATGAATGACACGAACGACAAGTGCTTCACAATCATGTCATTTCAGAACAGCTAACGTGGAGTGTTCATAGGAATACGCTTATTTGTGAGCTGAATCGCCCGTATAAAAGGTGAAGGAAAAAAAACATCTCACGGATATTTCCTGTCTCAGGGAAATGTACTTTACCGTATAATTTTCGTTTTGAAAGTCAAGTAAATTTTGTAATTTACATCCAGTGGCCTATAAACATATGTCACTATAGCTTACTGAGTTGATCGAAAACTGTCAGCATGTCGGCGGTAATGATGACACGGAAGGTACGAAAATGGGAAAAGCTCCCAGGGAAAAACACTTTCTGCTGTGATGGACGCGTAATGATGGCCCGGCAGAAAGGCGTCTTCTATCTAACCTTATTTCTCATCGTTGGCACCTGCTCCTTGTTCTTCGCATTCGAGTAAGTAGATCTGTTTATCCATTGTTTATTTGGGCGATGATCAAACAACCAAGCAAGCTGTCAAAATAATTCGGCCGTGTTTTCTCAATAAATTCTGAACAAATCAATGTCCCATGACGTTTCCTTAGGTGTGTAAAATGTTTTCTAGGATGAGGTACTTTTAGGGCCGCAAGTCTGATGAAACTAATAACATGTAGTAGGCCTAAAATAGCCTTTATTTACCCTGTACCAAGCTATGCATTAAGTGATGAGGCATATCAAATATTGAAGAAAAAAAATTCTCCCCACGAAAATCGTTGGCTGAGTGGTATCGGACAGAAACCATTATTGATTAATATCTAGTCTTTCATATTTAATTCCCTTACTGTCCAGTGAAAGGGGCCCTAGCTAAACATTAAGCATTGCCTTTCAGAACATAATAATAAAACATCAAACCTAGCTTTACAGCCTGGTCTCATAGACGACGTAACATAGTAAGTGTAAATCCGTAACACTCAAATTAGTATTATATGTTTAGGAGAGCTACATATGACATACTTTGATTGTGGTGGATGAAAATCTAGGTAACAAAGGTTGCGTGTTTGAATCTCATCATGGACAACTTTAGCATTTTAGCTAATTATCAATTTTTCAACTACTTGCTACTTTCCAACTACTAGCATGTTAGCTAACCCTTCCCCTAACTGTAACCATTTAACCTAACCTGCACCTGTATTTGACTTGGCAGGTGGAGCTAGCTGGCCAGGTGTTTTACAACTGAGGTTTCAGAGTGAAACCGTAGCCCCCCAGAAACAGACTGGCCAAAGAGCAGTTCGGGCAATTTTATTTATTTTACCTTTATTTAAGCAGGTAGGCAAGTTGAGAACAAGTTCTCATTTACAATTGCGACCTGGCCAAGATAAAGCAAAGCAGTTCGACAGATACAACGACACAGAGTTACACATGGAGTAAAACAAACATACAGTCAATAATACAGTATAAACAAGTCTATATACAATGTGAGCAAATGAGGTGAGAAGGGAGGTAAAGGCAAAAAAGGCCATGGTGGCAAAGTAAATACAATATAGCAAGTAAAACACTGGAATGGTAGTTTTGCAATGGAAGAATGTGCAAAGTAGAAATAAAAATAATGGGGTGCAAAGGAGCAAAATAAATAAATAAATAAAAATTAAATACAGTTGGGAAAGAGGTAGTTGTTTGGGCTAAATTATAGGTGGGCTATGTACAGGTGCAGTAATCTGTGAGCTGCTCTGACAGTTGGTGCTTAAAGCTAGTGAGGGAGATAAGTGTTTCCAGTTTCAGAGATTTTTGTAGTTCATTCCAGTCATTGGCAGCAGAGAACTGGAAGGAGAGGCGGCCAAAGAAAGAATTGGTTTTGGGGGTGACTAGAGAGATATACCTGCTGGAGCGTGTGCTACAGGTGGGAGATGCTATGGTGACCAGCGAGCTGAGATAAGGGGGGACTTTACCTAGCAGGGTCTTGTAGATGACATGGAGCCAGTGGGTTTGGCGACGAGTATGAAGCGACGGCCAGCCAACGAGAGCGTACAGGTCGCAATGGTGGGTAGTATATGGGGCTTTGGTGACAAAACGGATTGCACTGTAATAGACTGCATCCAATTTGTTGAGTAGGGTATTGGAGGCTATTTTGTAAATGACATCGCCAAAGTCGAGGATTGGTAGGATGGTCAGTTTTACAAGGGTATGTTTGGCAGCATGAGTGAAGGATGCTTTGTTGCGAAATAGGAAGCCAATTCTAGATTTAACTTTGGATTGGAGATGTTTGATATGGGTCTGGAAGGAGAGTTTACAGTCTAACCAGACACCTAAGTATTTGTAGTTGTCCACGTATTTTAAGTCAGAGCCGTCCAGAGTAGTGATGTTGGACAGGCGGTTAGGTGCAGGTAGCGATCGGTTGAAGAGCATGCATTTAGTTTTACTTGTATTTAAGAGCAATTGGAGGCCACGGAAGGAGAGTTGTATGGCATTGAAGCTTGCCTGGAGGGTTGTTAACACAGTGTCCAAAGAAGGGCCGGAAGTATATAGAATGGTGTCGTCTGCGTAGAGGTGGATCAGAGACTCACCAGCAGCAAGAGCGACCTCATTGATGTATACAGAGAAGAGAGTCGGTCCAAGAATTGAACCCTGTGGCACCCCCATAGAGACTGCCAGAGGTCCGGACAGCAGACCCTCCGATTTGACACACTGAACTCTATCAGAGAAGTAGTTGGTGAACCAGGCGAGGCAATCATTTGAGAAACCAAGGCTGTCGAGTCTGCCGATGAGGATGTGGTGATTGACAGAGTCGAAAGTGTCAATGCCTTGTCAGTGTGCCTGTCTAAATATTTTTTGGTTTGTTGCAGATTTATCATTCATTAATAAAAATAATTGAGGCCTCAAGTAAAAGTGGTCCAGTGTCCAGGCTGATGACTAGTTTTGCCCTATAAATACAAAATGTTTTCCTCCATGAAATGTAATGCATGATATTCTAACAGCTGGAATCAAGTTTTACCAAGTAATTCTACTGGACAGGGACCGTCACTGCTAGGCTTCTTGGCCTAATGTAATTATCCAGTGGACTGCTGAGGAGCTACAGCGGTGGCTGCAGACTGTAGCTCCCTGGGGCCTCTGGCCTTACAGTAAATGTGCAGCCCTTTCCATCTGTGTGTGCTCAATGGGAGTCTGGGTCGTGTTCATTAGGCACCAAATGTAAGAAAACGGACCGAAACAGGGAGGGGCTATATCTGGACTCGTCCAATCAATAACGCTCAATTTTATTTTACGTTATTGAAACATTTTGGCATAATGAACAGAACATGTTCTCTGAATCTCCACAGAGGGAACTGTTGTCTCGCCCCGGAGCCAGAGTGGAGACTGATATTGCTGATCCCACTAGTTTAGCGCCTGAGGTTGGACCAGGCCCAACAGTAACTAATGGCCAGATCGCCGTTAGCACACTACGTTCGTATTACAGTTGCCCTATAATCATCTCTCATGGCGAGGCCTGAATATTAACATAGAGATTGAGCTGGGGAACAGGGGCTGTAATTCAAAACTCTCCATTACAGAGCAATTTGAGCCATATCAGATCTAGCCCCTTGACAGGCTAATGACAATTTGCTGAAGAAAGAGGCACTGTGGTTTTCATGCTTTTCAGGAGGCATGTTTGAGAGAGTAGCTCACTACCACTAACCAACATCTAGTCACTCCTCTATCGGAAACTGAAGTGATATCTGGGATCTTTCATTTCCACTATACTATATCTCAAAAAATATTAAATGTCCTAACATAGTGGTTCCCAAACTTTTTATAGTCCCGTACACCTACAAACATTTAACCTCCAGCTGCATACCTCCTCTAGCACCAGGGTCAGCACACTCTCAAATGTTGTTTTTTGCCATCATTGTTCGCCTGCCACACGCAAATTATACAATACATTTATTAAACTTAAGAACGAGTGTAAGTTCATCACAACCCGGCTCGTGAGAAGGAGCTCTTATACGTAGGACCAGGGCACAAATAATAATAATCAATAATTTTACTCTTTATTTAACCATCCTACATATAAAACCTTATTTGTTCATTGACAATTGTGAATAACTCACCACAGGTTAATGAAGGGAGTGCTGGAAAGGATACACATAACTCTGCAATGTTGGGTTGTATTGGAGAGAGTCTCAGCCTTAAATCATTTCCCCCACACAGTCTTGTGCCTCTTTAGTTTTCATTGTAGTGAGGGCAGAGAATCCACTCTCACATAGGTATGTGGTTGCAATGGTCATCAGTGTCTTACCAGTGCAATTTGCCAAGGCAGGATCCTCTGAGCACAGCCCAATCCAGAAATCTGGCAGTGGCTTCTGATTAAATTACATTTTCACAGAACCGCTTGTTGCAATTTCGATGAGGCTCTCTTGTTCAGATATTGGTAAGTGGACTGGCATGAAAGGGATAATGAATCCAGTTGTTTGTCATCTGTTATATCACATTTGACATTGTCTGTAAGCTTGAGTTCATTTGCACACAAAAAATCATACAATGATGGAAACACCTGTGTGTTGTCCTTGTTAATGCAGACAGAGAAGAGCTCCAACTTCTTAATCATAGCCTCAATTTTGTCCCGCATATTGAATATAATTGCGAAGACTCCCTGTAATCCTGGATTCAGATCATTCAGGCGAGAAAAAGCATCACCCAGATAGGCCAGTTGTGTGAGAAACATCATGCAAGCAGTCAGACAAGTGAAAATTATGGCCAGAAAAGAACTTTAAGCTCGTCTCTCAATTTAAAAAAAAAAAAACGTGTCAATATTTTGCCCCTTGATAACCAGCTCAATTCTGTATGTTGTAAAAGCATTACATGGTCGCTGTCCATATCATTACATAATGAAGAAAATACACAAGAGTTCAGGGGCCTTGCTTTAACAAAGTTAACCATTTTCACTGTAGTGTCCAAAACCTATTTCAAGCTGTCAGGCATTTCCTTGGCAGCAAGAGACTTGGTGGATGCTGCAGTGTACCCAAGTGGCGTCTGGAGCAACTGTTTGCACGCACGTTACCACTCCCTGTCATGGCTTTTGCGCCATCAATACACATACCAACACATCTTGACCACCAAAGTCAATTTAATGTCACAAAGTTGTCCTGTACTTTAAAAATATCCTCTCCTGTTGTCCTGGTTTCCAGTGGTGTGCAGAAGAGGATGTCTTCCTTAATTGACACCCCATAAAAGTAACGGACAAATACCAGGAGCTGTGCCAGGCCCGCCACATCTGTTGACTCATCCAGCTGTAATGCAAATAATTCACTGGGTTGTATGCGAAGCAGTGATTGTTTCAAAACATCTTCTGCCATGTCACTGATGTGTCGTGAAACAGTGTTGTTTGATGGAGGAATTGTCTGTATAGTTTTTTTGGCCTTTTCCCCCGTGTTGTCCCAGCCATATCCGCAGCAGCAGGAAGAATTAAGTCCTCCACAATAGTATGGGGCTTGCCTGGTCTAGCCACACGGTAGCTCACCATATAAGACACTTCTAGCCCCTTATTAATGGTATCTGTTGCTTTTATGTCTTACTACTCGAAAGTCGTCTTAATTCTCGCTCAAACTCCCTCGGCTTATTTTTCAAAATGGCTTTTTGGTTTCTAAGTTTCTGCGCAAGAGTTGTGACGGTTTCATCGAGTTGTGACGGTTTCATCGAGTTGTGACGGTTTCATCGAGTTGTGACGGTTTCATCGAGTTGTGAAGGTTTCATCGAGTTGTGACGGTTTCATCGAGTTGTGAGAGAGTACTTTTGCACATAAACTCAGCAAAAAAAGAAACTTTCTTTCAAAGATAATTTGTAAAAATCCAAATAACTTCACAGATCTTCATTGTAAAGGGTTTAAACACTGTTTCCTATGCTTGTTCAATGAACCATAAGCAATTAATGAACATGCACCTGTGGAATGGTCGTTAAGACACGAACAGCTTATAGAGGGTAGGCAGTTAAGGTCACAGTTATGAGAACTTAGGAGGCCTTTCTACTGACTCTGAAAAACACCAAAAGAAAGATGCCCAGGGTCCCTGCTCATCTGTGTAAACGTGCCTTAGGCATGCTGCAAGGAGGAATGAGGACTACAGATGTGGCCAGATAAATAAATTGCAATGTCTGTACTGTGAGACGCCTAAGACAGCGCTACATGGAGACAGGACGGACAGCTGATGGTCCTCGCAGTGGCAGACCATGTGTAACAACACCTGCACAGGATCGGTACATCCGAACATCACACCTGCGGGACAGGTACAGGATGGCAACAACAACTGCCCGAGTTACACCAGGAACGCACAATCACTCCATCAGTGCTCAGAGTCTCCGCAATAGGCTGAGAGAGGCTGGACTGAGGGTTTGTAGGCCACAAACCAACTGTCGCTGGACCAGACAGGACTGGCAAAAAGTGCACTTCACTGATGAGTTGCGGTTTTGTCTCACCATGGGTGAGGGTCGGATTCGTGTTTATTGTCGAAGGAATGCGCATTATACCGAGGCCTGTACTCTGGAGTGGGATCGATTTGGAGGTGGAGGGTCTGTCATGGTCTGGGGTGGTGTCACAGCATCATCGGACTGAGCTTGTTGTCATTGCAGGCAATATCAACACTGTGCGTAACAAGGAGACATCCTCCTCCGTCATGTGGTACCCTTCCTGCAGGCTCATCCTGACATGTCCCTCCAGCATGAGAATGCCACCAGCCATACTGCGCGTTCTGTGAGTGATTCCCTGCAAGATAGGAATGTCGGTGGTCTGCCATGGCCAGCAAAGAGCCCGGCCCTCAGTCCCATTGTGCTCGTCTGGGACCTGTTGGATCGGCGGGTGAGGGCTAGGGCCATTCCCCCCAGAAATGTCCGGGAACTTGCAGGTGCCTTGGTGGAAGAGTGGGGGAACACCCACAGCAAGAACTGGCTAATCTGGTACAGTCCATGAGGAGGGGATGCACTGCAGTACTTAATGCAGCTGGTGGCTACACCAGATACTGACTGTTACTTTTGATTTTGACCCCCCCCCCTCCCCCTGTTGTTCAGGGACACATTATTCCATTTCTGTTAGTCACATGTCTGTGGAACTTGTTAGATTTGTCCTTGTAGAATATTATGTTCATACAAATATTTACACATGTAAATTTACACAGTTGACAGTGAGAGGATGTTTCTTTTTTTGCTGAGTTTATAACACACTGTGGCTGAGGAAAGGCTCTACTCCCAAATATAAGTGAACCCCAAATCAGTGTATTTCTCATCATATTTGGACCTCTTCGATGGTCCATGTCCCTGTCTGTTCGGAGCTTTCTCGGGTAAGGGGGCAGTAGCTCTTTGGCTGCATCAGCTTCACAACTGTGTGTCCATGCTAGCTGGGCTAACAACATGTAGAATTACTGATGCTAGCATTGGATGTGATCGTTGACACAGAACAACTTGTTTCGTCAACAGGTGCAGGTGTACTGTTGGCAGTAGCAGTACTACCAGTAGAGATGGTATGTGTCTCTGTGGATGCGGGGCTAAATTTTATTTAACCATTTATTAATTTTCGAGTAAATGGAAAGAGCAGCAGCTACGGTTTGGCTACATACAGACCGTTAGTGGAATTATTTGACTAGGCTACCTGTATTTGACATTGTTATTTCGCTGAACACTAGATGGTTTAATTTTATTTTTGGCAGTGAAACGTGGCTACTCACATTGGAAAATATAAATGTATTGATTGAAAATGTGGAGGTGAATCACATTTTTACTTGCGGGTACGCGCAATGGGAATACCTGTCCTAACACATAGATGTCTACATCTTAAAATGCCCATGGATCATGGGCCAGACAAGTCAAAATCACGTAAAAATAGAGAGACATCTATATAGACGGGACTTCTCCAATTCCCATGGATCTGGCCTTGTCCCATGAGCTCTTTGGACTGTATGTACAGTACAAGTCAAAAGTTTGGACACCTACTCATTCAAGGGTTTTTCTATTTGAAATAATATGTATTTTTGACATTGTAGAATAGTGAAGACATCTACATGAGAAATAACACTTACGGAATCATGTAGTAATCAAAAAAGTGTTAAACTATATTTGTTTATATTTGAGATTCTTCAAAGTAGCCACCCTTTGCTTTGATTATAGCTTTGCACACTCTTGACATTCTCTCAACCAGCTTCATGAGGTAGTCACCTGGAATGCATTTAAATGAATAGGTGTGCATTGTTAAGTTAATTTGTTGAATTTCTTTCCTTAATGCGTTTGAGACAATCAGTTGTGCTGTGACAAGGTAGGGGTGGTATAAAGAAGATATCCCTATTGGTAAATGACCAAGTCCATATTATGACAAGAACAGCTCAAATAAGCAAACTGAAACGATAGTCCATCATTACTTTAAGACATGAAGGTCAGTCAATCTGGAGCATTTCAAGAACTTCAAGAAGTTTCTTCAAGTGCGGTCGCAAAAAAACATCAAGCACTATGACAAAACTAGCTCTCATGAGGATCGCCACAGGAAAGGAAGACCTAGAGTTACCTCTGCTGCAGAGGACAAGTTCATTAGAGTTAACTGCACCTCAGATTGCAGCCCAAATAAATGTGTCGTAGGGTTCAAGTAACAGAAGCATCTCAACCTCAACTGTTCAGAGGAGACTGTGTGAATCAGGCCTTCATGGTCGAATTGCTGCAAATAAACCACTACTAAAGGACACCAACGAGAAGAAGAGACTTGCTTAGGCCAAGAAACACGAGCAATGGACATTAGACTGGTGGAAATCTGTCCTTTTGATCTGATGAGTCCAAATTGGAGATTTTTGGTTTATTTCACATTTATTTAACCAGGTAGGCTAGTTGAGAACAAGTTCTCATTTGCAACTGCGACCTGGCCAAGATAAAGCATAGCAGTGTGAACAGACAACAGAGTTACACATGGAGTAAACAATTAACAAGTCAATAACACAGTAGAAAAAAAGAGTCTATATACATTGTGTGCAAAAGGCATGAGGTAGGTGAATAATTACAATTTTGCAGATTAACACTGGAGTGATAAATGATCAGATGGTCATGTACAGGTAGAGATATTGGTGTGCAAAAGAGCAGAACAGTAAATAAATATAAACAGTATGGGGATGAGGTAGGTAAAATTGGGTGGGCTATTTACCAATAGACTATGTACAGCTGCAGCGATCGGTTAGCTGCTCAGATAGCAGATGTTTGAAGTTGGTGAGGGAGATAAGTCTCGAACTTCAGCGATTTTTGCAATTCGTTCCAGTCACAGGCAGCAGAGAAGGTGTTGGCTTTAGGGATGATCAGTGAGATACACCTGCTGGAGCGCGTGCTACGGGTGCTTGTTGCCATCGTGACCAGTGAACTGAGAAGGCGGAGCTTTACCTAGCATGGACTTGTAGATGACCTGGAGCCAGTGGGTCTGGCGACGAATATGTAGCGAGGGCCAGCCGACTAGAACATACAGGTCGCAGTGGTGGGTGGTATAAGGTGCTTTAGTAACAAAACGGATGGCACTGCGATAAACTGCATCCAGTTTGCTGAGTAGAGTGTTGGAAGCTATTTTGTAGATGACATCGCCGAAGTCGAGGATCGGTAGGATAGGCAGTTTTACTAGGGTAAGTTTGGCGGCATGAGTGAAGGAGGCTTTGTTGCGGAATAGAAAGCCGACTCTAGATTAGATTTTAGATTGGAGATGTTTGATATGAGTCTGGAAGGAGAGTTTACAGTCTAGCCAGACACCTAGGTACTTATAGATGTCCACACATTCTAGGTCGGAACCATCCAGGGTGGTGATGCTAGTCGGGCGTGCGGGTGCAGGCAGCGAACGGTTGAAAAGCATGCATTTGGTTTTACTAGTGTTTAAGAGCAGTTGGAGGCCACGGAAGGAGTGTTGTATGGCATTGAAGCTCGTTTGGAGGTTAGATAGCACAGTGTCCAAGGACGGGCCGGAAGTATACAGAATGGTGTCTGCGTAGAGGTGGATCAGGGAATCGCCCGCAGCAAGAGCAACATCATTGATATATACAGAGAAAAGAGTCGGCCCGAGAATTGAACCCTGTGGGCACCCCCATAGAGACTGCCAGAGGACCGGACAGCATGCCTTCCGATTTGACACACTAAACTCTGTCTGCTAAGTAGTTGGTGAACCAGGCAAGGCAGTCATCAGAAAAACCGAGGCTACTGAGTCTGCCGATAAGAATATGGTGATTGACAGAGTCGAAAGCCTTGGGAACTCCTTCAAGACAGTAGGAAAAGCATTCCAGGTGAAGCTGGTTAAGATATTGCTAAGTGTGTAAAGCTGTCAACAAGCAAAGAGCGGCTACTTTGAAGAATCTCAAATTTAAAATACATTTTGATTTGTGTAACACTTTTTATTACTTACTATATGATTCCATAAGTGTTATTTTATAGTTTTGATGTCTTCACTATTCTACTATGTAGAAAATAGTAAAAAATACCCTTGAATGAGTAGGTGTGTCCAAACTTTTGACTGGTACTGTATGTCCATTATGGACTGTATGGCATGACAATAGGCGTTGGCTACAGCACATGGAATTATGGAATGAGGTTGCCATGGATCATCTATGGGACAGATTCTGCAGCTGGACACGGAGGGTCTGTTGTATCTGGCGACAGTTTGACATTCCTCATTTAGCAAGAATGTTACTAATATAGTAGACTAAACTACTAGTCTTATGTGAGTAAGGAAACAATGATGGAAACCCCTTTTGATGGCTGTGCTTTCATGGTTTACACCAATAGGCTACTGGTCAGGATAATCATCGCTGGTGTAGCATCCTCTTTTTACTAGAGGTCGACCGATTATGATTTTTCAACGCCGATACCGATTTTTAAAATTTGTATATTTTTTAAATATATATATATATATTTTTTTTTGTTTTGTTTGTAGTAATGACAATTACAACAATACTTAATGAACACTTATTTTAACTTAATATAATACATCAATAAAATCAATTTAGCCTCAAATAAATAATGAAACGTGTTCAATTTGGTTTAAATAATGCAAAAACAAAGTGTTGGAGAAGAAAGTAAAAGTGCAATATGTGCCATGTAAGAAAGCTAACGTTTTAAGTTCCTTGCTCAGAACATGAGAACATATGAAAGCTGGTGGTTCCTTTTAACATGAGTCTTCAATATTCCCAGGTAAGAAGTTTTAGGTTGTACTTATTATAGGAATTATAGGACTATTTCTCTCTACCATTTGTATTTCATTAACCTTTGACTATTGGATGTTCTTATAGGCACTTTAGTAATGCCAGTGTAACAGTATAGCTTCCGTCCCTCTCCTCGCTCCTACCTGGGCTCGAACCAGGAACACAACGACAACTGCCACCCTCGAAGTAGCGTTACCCATCGCTCCACAAAAGCCGCGGCCCTTGCAGAGCAAGGGGAACAACCACTCCAAGTCTCAGAGCGAGTGACGTTTGAAACGCTATTCGCTCGCACCCCGCTAACTAGCTAGCCAGTTCACATCGGTTACACGAGCCTAATCTCGGGAGGTGATAGGCTTGAAGTCATAAACAGCAGAGCTGCTGGCAAAACGTACTAAAGTGCTGTTTGAATGAATGCTTACGAGCCTGCTGCTGTCAGACTGCTCTATCAAATCATAGACTTAGTTATAACATGAAAACACACAGAAATATGAGCTGTAGGTCATATCCGGAAACTATTTTTTTATTTTACCGTCATTGAAAATAAGAATGTGTTCTTAACTGACTTGCCTAGTTAAATGAAAGTGTTAAAATATATTTTTTAAATTGGCCAAATCGGTGTCCAAAAATTCCTATTTGTTATGAGAACTTGAAATCGACCCTAATTAATCAGCCATTACGATTAATCGGTCAACCTCTACTCTTTACACTGAATATATGTAGTTGTTTTCAGAGGGGAGATAGATCTAACCATGGGTTCGTTCTTTAGGCACCAAACTAAAGAAAACCGTCTGAATCTGAGTGCAACTGAGCGGTCCTATCTGAGCTTGGCCAAGAACAAAGGCTTGTGTTCATTTTCCATTTTCGTTTGCACACTGTTCTGCTTTATGTACCCTAACAAATCACAGCCCAGTTCTGACAGCCCATGGGCAACAACTTTAGAGGAATCCTACGATTACATTACTCTAGGAGATCCGGCTTAGTTCTCCTTCCACTAATTATATTGATGTTTGTCCGTGAAGATCCAACACACACATCTTCCTTGGGAATCAATTCACTGCATTAGGGCCAAGTTCCTTTCATGTTAGTTTTTGGATTAAAAAGTAGCAACAGGGCATAGATTGGAGGACAGAGAGGCAGTGTCCTCTTGAGCAGGCTGGACCCAGTCCAAGAACAACCAACCAACTGGGTAAACCTCTACTTATCACCAACCATCAGCAGTCTAGTGATGGAGGCTCCCCCTGAAGAGTAGCTGCCCTACTAATGAGCAACACCTACACAAAACAGATGAACCAAATTGGTAGAAACAAATTGTAGGATGAAGCGATCTCCATGCTTTTGTTCCTTGTTCCAGCATTGATTCGTACAATAGGATTGTGTGGTCTTTGTATGTTTTGCAACAAACAGAAATGAGCATTTCTTATTGGTCCAGGTCCCTAATTTTCTGTATTTTCTTCTGTTTGATGCTAAATGAACAGGCTCAGGCTTTGATAGTCATTTGGCTCTGTGAACTGAAGGCCTGGCTGCTGCTGTACAAGTCCTCATGGGGGTGGCTAGTCTAGCAGAGAGGCCCTTGGCTTCTCCCGGTCAGATCCCTCAAATATTGTGTGTGGCTCGGGAGGGGGAGAGATTGCACTGCCAAGTGCTGACCTTAGTGTGACTCTGGCCAGAGGATATCTAGTAACAGACCTGAGGTCCCCCCGGGTATCCATCTTCCCCTCTGTGTGTGTGTCTAAATTAGCCAATTAAATGTGTTTTTTATGATTGAACAGGTAAAGGTAGTCACTCCCTGGTTGTCTGTTTTCTTCTTCATTTTGGTGTCTAATAAACACAACCCAGTCAGTGCCCTGATTTCATATTCAGAACAACTATCTATTTCCAATTATCATAAAGTAGTCTTTCTTCCCTAAAATATTTGTTTTAGGTTTTGTTTATAGGGAGAGGGAATTTCAGTGAAATGATCCTGTTCATAACTGTACTTCAAGTCCAGGAGGTGAGCTAGGGGGAGAGACTTTCCATGTTTTTCACCTCCATCCAAGTGCTTTGAAATGGAAGACACATGCCACCATTCTCCCAAGAGATGTCTGTTGTCATCTCTACAAAGGACTCAGGTGTGCGGTACTGCCTCATAGCCACTCTGGCAGCATTTTGGGTCTTACGGTTTCGGTCCCTTCTCAATTAGTAGATATTGATCTACTGGGCCCTGGTCAGAAGTAGTGCACTATAGGGGAAAGGGTGCCATTTGGAACACAGCCGTTGTATTGCAGTGGCTTGTTGGGTCCTTATTGATTCTCCACACTACTATGTTCCTTTTTCCTCTCTGTCAGAGGTCACTGGTGTGGTATTTCATGTAATCACATCATTGTGATCTGATTTATTAATGAATCACTTTGCTCTGCTCCACTGTTACAACTTTTTGTTGCTGATGCAACTTGTTTCTGAACATTAATATCAGACAGTTTTCAATTCCAACTGGTTTATTTGATTGTCCTTAAGTTGAGAAACCAATTGTAGTGTTATTTTTTTTTTTTATAGTTCATTATTATATATTGATGTCACTGAACTGCACCCTAAACTGTAGGTTGGGGTTTCTTTCTTATTGTTCAAAGGGCAATGTCCAGACTGCACCTTTAGTCTTGTGGCCATTCTTGGTCTCAAGCCAATATGTCATGAAGACAACCGGGCACAAACCTTGGTAAGCTCAGATAGGAGATTTATGTCTAGCACAAACATGACATGTAGAATAAGGAATCACACACTACCTGCAGAACATGCCCCAGTTGTTGCTGAGATGACTGTGGCCTAGAGATCACTAGGGACTCTGGTCAGAATATACAGCGGCGAATATTATGGAACTCTTTCCTGGGTCAGAGAACTGTTTACTGTGTGTGTGTGTGTGAGAGAAAGCTTACAAAATAGAGAGGTTGCACAGCAGGCCTACTGCATAGTACATAATAGTACATAAGTACATAATCACTTCTGCTTTCCAACAGACAGCTAGCGCCGGTGTTATGTATTCATAAAGGCTTGGTATGAGATACTCAGTGAAGGCAAATGTCAGGAGTGGCAAAGCTAAGGCATGACATATTCCTTGGTTCAACTTTTTTTTAAGGCTGCAACGTCTCCACCTTAGAGGCCTCTCCTCATCTCCACTCTTGAAATACATGATCAGCCGGTTTCCCAGACACAGATTAAGCCTAGTCCTGGGCTAAAAAGCAGGAAATTGGGCAGATAAGTCTCAAACTGAGAATTGCTCCCATTTTCATGGACACCTCAACTACAGTTGAGGGGAACCAAAAAAATATTATTTCTTAGTTCTTGTTACTTAACAAGTCCTGTACCTATCCTCTTATCAGTGTTGAGTGTGAAGTTAAATGGTTTAAAGTCTAGATTAGAGAGCCCTCAATCAAATGTCCCTCCCCCTCCAGTGGTTAAAATTTAACAGTAAAGTGTTTACTCTGCATCTGTTACCTATTATAATTGATACCAGGTAGTGGTTGATATGTTAGCTCTGCTTTCAATGTATTCAAAGAACTGGCTGTTACAAGCCTCATGTGTTAGGAAAGTGTGTGACAAATTGTACAGGTTGTATGGCATGCAGGTTGGGCTCAAGGCACAATTTTAAAGGGATAGTTAAGAGAAATTACATATTTAGATTTCTTAAAGGAATTTTGTTGCTCAATGACTTGGTTTGATGTTATTTTGAGATGACTTGAGGGCATAAATATAGCCTACTTTGAACACTAATTTGAGGAGCCTTTCTCACCGACGACAACGGGAGAGAGAAAGAACAAACAAGGGAATATATGACAACATATTAAAGGCCCAGTGCAGTCAAAAAATGAGATTTCCTGTTTTTTATATATATTTCCACACTGAGGTTGGAATAGTATTGCTAAATTGTGAAAATTAGGATAATGCTGATTTTTAAATGTAAGATCTGTTTGAAAATAATGCCTGTTTTGGAGGGATGTAGTTGTGGCCTGCCTTGTGATATCACCAGGTGGTAAATTAGGTTGTGTCTACTGTTACATGCGAGTTCGGCTATCAGAACATAAAGCTTGCAATGAAAAGACTGGTCTAGACCCACAAGTTGCTTTGTGGTCTGATTGTGTTCAGATCTGTCTGACCATTTCAGGAGGTGGTCAGGGATGCATTGTGTGGAGATTTCTCCTCAATCTGGATTCTACCAGAACTCCATTATCAGAATGCTAAAGTTGCATGAACTGTCAGGTCCAGAGACAGCCTTAGTTAATAGACCAATAAGAGTTCCAAACCCCTCGGCCAATAACAGCTAGTTTTCAGTTTTCCCCTCCCCACCCAGACCACTCCCAGATAGTCCTAGCAAAATTCTTGCTTGAGAAATTGCTATTTTTGTTTCTTTTTCACCACGTTTTCAATTTAAAAAATCATAGTAAGGTGCTTAATTATAACCCAGCAAGGATTTGATGTTGAGACAAAAATGGCTGCATTGATCATATTGAGAGATTTTCAGAAGGCAAATAATACTGAACACAGAATATGACAATGAGTGTTGAGTCTGAACTTGATTAATTACGCTGTTGATGAAAACTGAAACAGCAAAATGAAAAGAGCCATGCTTAAATTTGACTGGTTTATCGCATTGTTAATTTTTTTTTAAATATAGCTCAGTCCATCTGCCTCAGGGCTTAATCTAGTGGAAATGTATATTGATTGGATGGATCTCTGCTCCTTTTCATTTTTCCATTAGTGTTGAAAAGGTAGCCTGTTCCCAGATCTGTTTGTGCCATCTTTCCAACTCCTATGGTCATTGTCAAGCAAAGGAGTTGGACACAGCGCAAACAGATGTGGAACCAGACTATTAAATAGGTACTGGGTGGAAATGTATGGCACCTGTATGCAGACTTACCTGTCTAATCTACATAGTGCCTTTTGCCCCACTAAGTTCAAAGTAATAAATCCTGAAGTCAAGTCAATCTCCATAATGTGAAAGGAACAGGTAGACTTTGTCACCCTGTGTTTTGTTGACTCACTCTTGTACGCTGTAGCTACACCCCTCCCTCTTACCGAACATTTTCACTATGATGTATGAGTGTTTGAGTCAGCATAAAATGGCACCCAAACAAAAAGAGGAAATGAAACATTTTTAAATGGGAACTGAATATGACAGAACCAGCCTAACCAGTCAGTGTCTGGGGCTTCCATCATAAACGTGCCTTGTGCATGTGTACCAGACTGATTTGGGAGAAAGTTTGTTCTTCAACTAGAACGTATTTTCTTGGATTGATTTTGTAGGAAGATCCACCATCTTTATACATCAGGATCCACAAAAATATGGTTTAAAAAAATATAATTTCCGTTTGCATAATCAAACCCATATCCTGTTACACCAGTTACACTGTGAAATACACTCAAGACTCATCAACCTGTCCAACATGGACATTGGCCTGTACTGTATGACCAGATGTGGTAATACTTTCCCATTTTGTCTTCATAAGGAATTATATGCGTCATGTATAGCTCATAAGGCGTAATACATGTGCTTATGCATTATGAAGAGGGTGTTCATAGGCCATGTTATCAAAATACATCTCTCCACATGGGGAGCAGTACATTATAATGCATCATGCACAGCTTATATGGCATTACAAATGTGATTATTATGAAGGGGGAAGTGTTCTATATTAGTACAAGTCAAGATTGGACACCTACTCATTCAAGGGTTTTTCTTTATTTTCACTACTTTCTACATTGTAGATTAATAGTGAAGACATCAAAACTATGAAATAACACATGGACTAATGTAGTAATGAAAAAATTGTTCAATCAAAATATATTTGAGATTATTCAAAGTAGCCACCCTTTGCCTTGACAGCTTTGCATACTCTTGGCATTCTCTCAACCAGCTTCACCTGGAATACTTTTCCAAAAGTCTTGAAGGAGTTCTCACATGCTGAGCACTTGTTGGCAGCTTTTCCTTTACTCTGTGGTCCAACTCATCCTAAACCATCTCAATTTGGTTGAGTTCAGGTGATTATGGAGGCCAGGTCATCTGATGCAGCACTCCATCATTCTCCTTCTTGGTCAAATTGCCCTTACACAGCCTGGAGGGGTGTTGGGTCATTGTCTTGTTGAAAAACAAATGATGGGATGGTGTATCACTGCAGAATGCTGTGGTAGCCATGCTGGTTATTAAGTGTGCCTTGAGTTCTACATAACTGACAGTGTCACCAAGAAAGCACCATCACAACACCACCTCCATGCTTCACTGTGGAAACCACACATACGGAGATCATCTTTTCACCTACTCTGCGTCTCACAAAGACATGGCGGTTGGAACCAAAAATATAATTTGGACTCATCAGTCCAAAAGGACAGATTTCCACCGGTCTAATGTCCATTGCTTGTGTTTCTTGGCCCAAGCAAGTCTCTCTTATTCTTATTGTTGTCCTCTAGTGATGGTTTCTTTGCAGAAATTTGACCATGAAGGCCTGATTCATGCAGTCTCCTCTGAACTGTTGATGTGTCTGTTACTTGAACTCTGAAGCATTTATTTCGTCTGCAATTTCTGAGGCTATTATCCTCTGCAGCAGAGGTAACTCTTCCTTTCCTGTGGTGCTCCTCATGAGAGCCAGTTTTTCATCATAGCACATTATGGTTTTTGCGACTGCACTTGAAGAAACTTTAAAAGTGCTTGAAATTTTCAGAATTGACTGACCTTCATGTCTTGAAGTAATGATGCTGCTGTTTCTCTTTGCTTATTTGAGATGTTCTTGCCATAATATGGAGTTGGTCTTTCACCAAATAGGGGTGGTATACAGAAGATAGCCCTATCTTGTCACAACACAACTGATGTACAATGTAGAATATAGTAGCAATAAAGACAAACCCTTAAATGAGTAGTTGTCAACTTTTGACTGGTACTATATATATATTCTTACATTGTGGATGTATGATCTCTCCACACGGGGAAGAAGGAGAGCAGCTTCTCTATTAATAGCTCAATGCAGTGGCCTGTGGTGCTTGCCAATCTGCCGCAGCACTTTACAGAATGGCTTTGCCACCATGACAGGAAAAAGGGCTTTTTTTGTGGGGCGTCCTGGCTGCAGAGTGGCGTCCTGAGTCTATTGGCAGTTTTACAGTTTAGGCGTGCCAATTGGACTCGTGTTAATACTGCTCCTCCCCCCTCCGGAGGGTGAGAGCATTTAGAAGTGTAAACATGGTCTCCGGCTGTTGTTGATTCTTGGGCCATGGCTGCAGTGTGTGTGTGAAGCCCTAGGGAAGGGTTGCAGACCAAACTGTTTTAACTGCATGCTGCGTCAGTAAACAACTTCTGAACACCGTTCTACAAGGACGTGTAGAGGCTTGTTTCTCAGTGCCGACTGTTTGTGCAGCGCTTTCGTTGACAATTAGGGGATTCTAATAGTCGCATGTGTAAGACGAGGTCTTCTTCAACCTCTGGTGTAGTTATCTTCTCAGCCGTATTATTGTGCTGCCACAGATTTGCTCCTGGGCCATGTAAATATATATATTTTTTAAAATCAGATATTGAGCGTGTTTTGATGTGAAATTGAAGACTAGAAATTCAAATGTTCCACTCACAATTCATGAGGATTTGCATCATCATAACTAAACAGAATAATCACATGGTACTGTAACTACCGTGCTTTAGCTTAATGTTTCACGAGTCAATTACATTATCAAATCAAATTTATTTATAGCCCTTCTTACATCAGCTGATATCTCAAAGTGCTGTACAGAAACCCAGCCTAAAACACCAAACGGCAAGCAATGCAGGTGTAGAAGCACGGTGGCTTGGAAAAACTCCCTAGAAAGGCCAAAATCTAGGAAGAAACCTAGAGCGGAACCAGGCTATGAGTGGTGGCCAGTCCGCTTCTGGCTGTGCCGGGTGGAGATTATAACAGAACATGGCCAAGATGTTCAAATGTTCATAAATGTCCAGCATGGTCAAATAATAATAATCACAGTAGTTGTCGAGGGTGCAGCAAGTCAGCACCTCAGGAGTACATGTCAGTTGGCTTTTCATAGCCGATCATTAAGAGTACCTCTACCGCTCCTGCTGTCTCTAGAGAGTTGAAAACAGCAGGTCTGCGACAGGTAGCATGTCCAGTGAACAGGTCAGGGTTCCATAGCCGCAGGCAGAACAGTTGAAACTGGAGCAGCAGCACGGCCAAGTGGACTGGGGACAGCAAGGGGTCATCAGGCCAGGTAGTCAGTCCTGAGGCATGGTCCTAGGGCTCAGGTCCTCCGAGAGAAAGAGAGAATTAGAGAGAGCATACTTAAATTTACACAGGACACCGGGTAAGACAGGATAAGTACTCCAGATATAACAGACTGACCCTAGCCCCCCGACACAAACTACTGCTGCATAAATACTGGAGGTTGAGACAGGAGGGGTCAGGAGACATTCTAATCACTCACTATGGAGTATTCAGTCAACATTGAGAGAGTTGTGTGGTGCTGGAATATTATTAATCTATGGTCCTCTTGTCACATCTGCAGGTGCCCATACCTGGCAATCCACCTGTCCCCTGCCATCCCGGTCTTCGCGATCCTCCTCTTCTTTTTCGTCATGGCCATGCTGCTGAGGACCAGCTTTAGTGACCCGGGCGTGTTGCCGCGCGCACTCCCCGAGGAGGCCACCTTCATCGAGATGGAGATCGGTGAGAAAGTTTACCCTACCTGTGTTATCATCCTTCCATTGGCCCTGTATAGAAACAACCCCTAGGCCATATCCCATATATACACTGAACAAAAATATAAACGTGACATGTGAAATGTTGATCCCATGTTTCATGAGCTGAAATAAACGATCCCAGAAGTGTTCCATACACACACACACACACAGCTTAATTATCAACAACAGCAAAAGGTTTGTGGCATATCAAGAAGCTAATACAACAGCATAATAATTGAACAGGTGCACCTTGTGCTGGGGATAATAAAAGGCTATTCTAAAATGTGCAGTTTTGTCACACAACACAATGCTGCTGATGTCTCAAGTTTTGAGAAAGCATGAAATTGGCATGCTGACTGCAGGAATGTCCACCAGAGTTGGTGCCAGAGAATTGAATTCCCATTTCTCTACCATAAGCTGCCGCCAATGTAATTTTCGAGAATTTAGCAGTACGTCCAACCGGCCTCATAACCGCAGACCATGTGTAACCACGCCAGCCCAGGAACACCACATCTGGCTTGTTCACCTGCGGGATGGTCTGAGACTAGCCACCGGAAAGCTGATGAAACTGTGGGTTTGCACAACCGAAGAATTTCTGCACAAACTGCAAGAAACCATACCGTGCAGACGGCGTGTATGTCGTCGTGTGGGTGAGCAGTGTCAATGTTGTGAACAGAGTGCACCATGGTGGGGTTATGGTATGGGCAGGCATAAGCTACAATTGCATTTTATCAATGGCAATTTGAATGACAATGATCCTGGGGCCCATTGTTGTGCCATTCATCTGCCACCATCACATCATGTTTCAGCATGATAATGCACATCCCCATCTCGCAAGGATCTGTACAGATTTCCTGGAATCTGATTGGTTTTCTGATCCATGTCCCTACCTTTAAAATAAAATGCATGCATGCACACATGCACACATGCACACATACATACATACATACATACATACATACATACATACATACATACATGCATACATGCATACATGCATACATGCATACATGCATACATGCATGCATACAGTACCAGTCAAAGTTTGGACACCTACAGATTCAATTCTGTATACATCTGGCCCTTTAGATAGTGTGTTAACAAACCACTGTCGTGACGTTGTATTAGTTAATGTGACAACTGTTGCTCATCGAATGATTACATTTTTCTAATTACATGATTTAACTGAATCAAGCAATTATTAACCTGAGGCACCATGGGAAAAGTAGTTTTTATTGAGTTTCTATTTCCCAAATTAACTCATAGAATATCAGAATATCGATTATACAACAGCCGCTAATTAACCAGTTGCCTCTGAACAATCTCGTTCTGAACGTCTTATAGCCTGTGAATCTGCACGGACCCGGGTCCCACTAATGAATTCATACCACACCAATCTCAATTGAATATTTATTTACTAAAAAGCTAAAATGATGATAAAAGATAGGCTATTGATTAGAACTTAGTATAACGGGCCAACACACTATGGCGTGTGTTACCCACAATGGGAATTTCAAAAGAGAGAGAAAAAGAAAGTACACGAGAATATACATTTGGGTGAATTTGTCAGCTATGCTATTCTAACCCTAGCCTTGCCCAAACTGCCCCCCTTATGGGTCAGAATATAATGATGTAATTACGTGGGGACGATCTCCGGGGATTCTCTGCGTGGACCGTTCCGTTGTTCGATGACTCACTTCTTCTGCGCACCTCCCTGCTCGTCCTCCCGTTGTCAGTGTCCTTTTTGGCTTAGGAGTCTGTTCCCTCACCCCTTTCTCTGGAAGGGGTCTTCTGAGGACAGACAGCTCTGTAGCTCAGAGCTCACAGCGTTGGAATGAAACCCTTTCGATACCACGATTCGATGGGAGATGGAGGCTAGGTGGTTCGACTTGAATTCACCCACTTAGACACATCTACTCATCCGTAGCTTGGGTAGAAAAGGATTTCTTTGTCCTCAAACTTGCGTTGCGTTCTGGGTTGGTTGACTTTTTCAGACCCTGCTGCAGCTGGGGTTACGTAGTCCTGTTATAAATTCTATACTCACAGGTTTTATACCCTTGGGTCAGAAGTGGGCGTAGTCGCCTGACCTGATCAAGACAGTCATGACACCACCAAACGAGCTTCAACGCCATACAACACTCCCTCCTTGGCCTCCAACTGCTCTTAAATGCTAGTAAAACTAAATGCATGCTCTTCAACCGATCGCTACCCACCCGCCCGACTAGCATCACTACTCTGGGTGGTTCTGACTTATGTGGACAACTATAAATACCTAGCTGTCTGGTTAGACTGTAAACTCTCCTTCCAGACTCACATTAAGCATCTCCAATCCAAATATAATTCTAGAATTGGCTTCCTATTTCGCAACAAAGTCTCCTTCACCCATGCTGCCAAACATACCCTCGTAAAACTGACTATCCTACCGATCCTTGACTTCGGTGATGTAATTTACAAAATAGCCTCCAACACTCTACTCAGCAAACTGGATGCAGTCTATCACAGTGCCATCCGCTTCGTCACCAATGCCCCATTAACTACCCACCGCTGCGACATGTCTGCTCTCGTTGGCTGGTCCTCGCTACATATTCGTTGCCAAACCCACTGGCTCCAGGTCATCTATAAGTCTTTGCTAGGTAAAGCGCCACCTTATCTCAGCTTACTGGTCACCATAGCAACACCCACCCGTAGGACGTGCTCCAGCAGGTATATTTCACTGGTCATTCCCAAACCCTACCTTGGCCGCCTTTCCTTCCAGTTCTCTGCTGCTAATGACTGAAACGAATTGCAAAATCACTGAAGTTGGAGACATATCTCCCTCACTAACTTTAAGCGTCAGCTGTCAGAGCCGCTTACCGATCACTGTAGCTGTACACAGCCCATCTGTAAATAGCCCATCCAACTACCTACCTCATCCCCATATTTGTTTTTGTTTATGTAAAACCTTGAATGAGTTGGTGTCCCAACTTCTGACTAGTACTGTATATCTATGACCAACAGATGCATATCTGTATTCCCAGTCATGTGAAATGCATAGAATAGGGCCTAATGAATTGTTTTCAATTGACTGATTTCCTTATATGAACTAACTCAGTAAAATCTTAGAAATTGGTTGCATTTTTTTGTTCAGTGTATTTGTAGATTTGAAACCCAAACTTGAATCAATGTAATGTGACATTTTCTGTAGCTCTTAAAGAATTTTAGAGTTTAAGGTAAGCAATATTGTGAGCGTTCCATCTAGCCTATCAGAGATAAGGTAGAGCTACTGTCATGCTGCTCAGGCCTATCTAATCCTCTCCGATGTACATGAAGTGCCTAAGGGGTAGGGGCAAGCGAAGTCTCTTCCGGATGTGGGGCCTAGGAGGACTGTGGCCCACCACCCAAGGCGATTTAAGAAGCAAGTGAAGTGTAAAGCATTTTAGAGTCATGAATACTGCAGCAGACGTGTGTGTCAAGCAGCAGTGTGGAGACCAGAGCCCCTGCCTGTTGGTTAATTCATGTTTGTTATGCTTTATGCCACTAAAGGTTAGCTAATCATCCATGTTGTTCAGAGCTTATCCCCTAGTCAAAACCCTGCATTGTTACCAACTTTTTCTGCAATTTGAGGTGTACTGTTTCGAGCCTTGATGACGTCTGAATTCATCAGTTTGGCCCTCCATGCCGTTCTCATTACCTAGACAACATTAGTATGCATTCATTATTATGACGGCACAACCAAATAGGAGGGTTTTGCAGACGTGTCCTTCCTATGTTCCCACGTATAAGCTTGCCAGATGTGGCTCTTAATGAACATGCTGCACTTGTAATGGCCTTTGTTTTTGATAACCTGACCACTCCCTAGTGGACTATCCACTCTTTTAGCCAGACTCTCTTTCCTGTCCATCTCTTGAGGGAAAAGCCTGTCTGCTCTGCAGTAGCCCTGCCACAGCCCAACCCTTTCTCCCTCTCTATCTAGCTGTTCAATGTGCAGGGAATATTCACAGTGCCCTTCATGCATCCCCCATATGGTCGAAAGGCTTGGGTGGGGGACTCGTCAGAGTTCGTCTACAGATGAGCGGTCTGGAAATGATTTGCCTATCCTGCAGGTGGTCCACTGAGAGTGCCTTTGCTGGCAGTGCTCCTTTTTTGTCACGGCTCTGACTCAAGCCTTCCAGTCAGAATGCATAGAGATGCTAACATGCTAATGGATATTGCTTGTTTGACTGATTTGCTTCCTTTGTGATGGCTCTGACTCAGGCCTTCTAGTGAGACAACAGTGAACCATGTTAAAGGCGATTGCCTATTAGGATAACATGTGAATTGTTATTGCCTGTTCAGCTAATGGCTATTTAGCTAACATGCTATTGGGCTAACATATTAATGGATGTAGGGATTTTGTCTAACAATGGCCGTAATGGCATTACTTAGAACAGCAAGGCCGTTCAGTTTGTGTGACATGACCTTGTTTAGTATTTTGAGTCACAGATTGCATTCTGCAGCAGGATCCTGCCCTCAACCTATTTTGCTCTCAAACTGGTCTTCCTCATCGTACACTAGTCTCAAAAAATCTGACCCTAGTCAACAGTGACTTGGGTCTGTGTTCAATCATATACTTTTTTGGCATAGAGGAAATACGTCACTGCCTACAGTACGTCACCATCTTATCCGCTTGAATAAAATACTAAATAGTATCTAGCAAGATGGAGATCAGAGGTTATTTTTAATGAGTGCATTTCGCAAGTGACTCATTTGCATCAACTACCTTAACTAAAACCACTGCAAAGGTTTTGCCTGCAAACTTTGATTTTGAATCGTGACGTTCTAGCATGCCTGCCTCGTTTTATTGGTAGAGTCGCCAGAAGAGTTTTCATCTTGCCTTTACATCCCCAAAATGTCTTGAATGTGCCATCATTGGCCAGCGTGGCAATCGGTGGGGTCTGTGATGGGAATGTGGGGTGTGTTAATGGGAGACAGGCAGGTGCAGATGTGTAGGCTCTAGAACCCAGGCTGCCCGGCATATAGATGAAGGCTCAGCTGTGGTGCTCTGTCACTTAGACCCGTTAGTAGCTGGCTCCTGGAGGACAACTTATCGGATGAGAGCCTATCCTCCTGGAATATAAAATGGGCCGACCAGGACCAGCTCTTCACAAAGGGCCGCATGTATGGTCTCATTCACCGCTGAAGTGCTCCCTTAATGAATTAACAAAGCAATGGTTTTAAGTGGAAAGTGGTTTGATATAACTTACTGTGATTCGACATTGATTTGTTAAAAAGCCTGGTGTTTCTTTAAACATGTTTTGCAGCATTTGGTGAAGCCATTTGACCACCGTCTTGTGTCCTGTACAGTACACTGTGCTGATTTGTCCTGTACATGGTGTTGATTTGTACGTTTTTCATCAATGGTGGTAGCAAGATCCTTTTTAATAATGTATTCTGCTTTCTTGCAGAGCCTCTTGTTCAATCATACAAAGACTTTGGGGGTGGTATGGCCTCTATGCTTTTAGAGCAAACTGTGTAAATGTTTGATTTTGTTCAAGTTCTGATGTCTCTCCACCTATCCTAGCATTCATTCCCCCTGGTAGTATTCAGTAATGTTATTTGAATAATTAAAATGTAAGTGATTTACACTACATGCAGTTGAAGTCGGAAGTTTACATACATCTTAGCCAAGTACATTTAAACTCAGTTTTTCACAATTCCTGACATTTAATCCTAGTAGAAATGTCCTGTCTTAGGTCAGTTAGGATCACCACTTTATTTTAAGAATGTGAAATGTCAGAATAACAGTAGTGGTTTTTCAGCTTTTATTTCTTTCATCACATTCCCAGTTGGTCAGAAGTTTACATACACTCAATTAGTATTTGGTAGCATTGCCTTTTTAAATGGTGTAACTTGGGTCAAACGTTTCAGATAGCCTTCCACAAGCTTCCCACAATAAGTTGGGTGAATTTTGGCCCATTCCTTCTGACAGAGCTGGTGTAACTGAGTCAGGTTTGTAGGCCTCCTTGCTCACACACGCCTTTTCAGTTCTGCCCATGAATTTTCTATGGGATTGAGGTCAGGGCCTTGTGATGGCCACTCCATTACCTTGACTTTGTTGTCCTTAAGCCATTTTGCCACAACTTTGGAAGTATGCTTGGAGTCATTGCAAACCGTAGTCTGTTTTTTTTATGGCTGTTTTGGAGCAGTGACTTCTTCCTTGCTGAGCGGCCTTTCAGGGTTTGTCAATATAGGACTCGTTTTTACTGTGGATATAGATACTTTTGTACCTGTTTCCTCCAGCATCTTCACAAGGTTGTTGTTCTGTGATTGATTTGCACTTTTCGCACCACAGTACGTTCATCTCTAGGAGACAGAAGGCTTCTCCTTCCTGAGCGGTATGACGGCTGCGTGGTACCATGGTGTTTAATACTTGCGTACTATTGTTTGTACAGATGAACGTGGTACCTTCAGGCTTTTGGAAATTGCACCCAAGAATGAACCAGACTTGTGTATGTCTACAATTATTTGATTTATTTTGAATTTTCCATGATGTCAAGCAAAGAGCCACTGAGTTTGAAGGTAGGCCTTGAAATACATCCACAGGTGCACCTCCAATTGACTCAAATGATATCAATTAGCCTATCTATTTGTCAGTTTCTTCTGAAACTCATCAGTCTATTCTTGTTCTAAGAAATTAAGGCTATTACATGACTTTTTCTGGCCACTCTTCTGTAAAACCCAGCTCTGTGGAGTGTATGGCTTAGTGGTCCTACGGACAGATACTCCAATCTCCGCTGTGGAGCTTTGCAGCTCCTTCAGGGTTATCTTTGTTGTGCCTCTGATTAATGCCCACCTTGCCTGGTCTGTGAGTTTTGGTGAGCGGCCCTCTCTTGGCAGGTTTGTTGTGGTGCCATATTCTTTCAAAATAATGTATAAGGGATTTAACGGTGCTCTGTGGGATGTTCAAAGTTTTGTATATATTTTTATAACCCAACCCTGATCTGTACTTTCCAACAACTTTAACTTTGTCCCTGACCGGTTTGAACAGTGCCTTGGTGCTGCTTCATGGTGCTGCTTGCTTAGTGGTGCCCCTTGCTTAGTGGTATTGCAGACTCTGGGGCCTTTCAGAACAGGTGTACGGTCGTGGCCAAAAGTTTTTAATGACACAAATATACATTTTTGTTTGTATGATGGCAATTTGCATATACTCCAGAATGTTGTCATTCTTGAAAAAGAAGGGTCAACACTGCAAATATTGACTCTTTGCATCAACTTCATGTAATTGTCAATTAAAGCCTTTGACACAAAAGAAATTAATGTTTGTGTCATTCTCAAGACTTTTGGCCACGACTGTGTGTATATACTTAGATTGCACACAGGTGGACATTTAACTAATTACGTGACTTCTGAAGGTAATTGGTTGCACCAGATCTTATTTAGGGGCTTCATAGCAAATACATATGCACGCACCACTTTTCTGTGAATTTTTTTAGAATATTTTGACACAAGTGTTTTTTAAAATCACTTCACCAATGTGGACTGTTTGTATGTCCATTACGTCACATCCCAAAAAAAATCAATTTAAATTACAAGTTGTAATGCAACAAAATAGGAAAAACATCAAGGGGGATGAGTACTTCTGCAAGGCATTGTAGCACGTGAAAATCTTCTATCATCGGTTGCAACACTCACTACCAAGTTCCAAACTGCCTCTGGCAGCAATGTCAGCACAAGAACCATTTGCCGGGAAACTCATGAAATGGGTTTCCGTGGCCGAGTAGCCACACACAAGCTTAAAAGATCACCATGCACAATTTGCTGGTGTGGTGTAATGCTCGCCGCCAGTGGACTCTGGAGCAGTGGAAACGTGTTCTCTGGAATGATGAAGCGGGATTCATCATCTTGCAGTCAGACGGACAAATCTGGGTTTGGCGGATGCCAGGATAATGCTACCTGCCCCAATACGTAGTGCCAACTACAAAGTTTGGAGGAGGAATAATGGTCTGGGGCTGTTTTTCATGGTCTGGGATAGTCCCCTTAGTTCCAGTGAAGGGTAATCTTAACGCTGACTCTGACATTCTAGACAATTCTGTGTTTCCAACTTTGTGGCAACAGTTTGGGAAGGCCCTTTTCCTGTTTCATTATGACAATGCCCCCGTGCACAATGCAAGGTCCATACAGAAATGCTTTGTCGATCGGTGTGGAAGAACTTGACTGGCCTGCACAGAGCCCTGACCTCAAACACACCAAACACCTTATGGATGAATTGGAACGCCGACTGCGAGCCAGGCCTAATCGCCCAACATCACTGCTCGACCTCACTAATGCTCTTGTGGCTGAATGGAAGCAAGGCCCCACAGCAATTTTTCCAACATCTAATGGAAAGCCTTTCCAGAAGAGTGGAGGCTGTTATAGCAGCAAAGGGGGGACCAACACCATATTAATGCCAATGATTTTGAAATGAGATGGTCGATGAGCAGGTGTCCACATACTTTTGTACATCTAGTGTTTGTGAAACAGGACTATATACTAGAGGTCGACCGATTTAAAAAAAAAAAAATTGGAATGGCCGATTTTAATTAGGGCCGATTTTTCAAATTTTCATACCGATCGGTGGTAATCAGCATTTTTTTGACACCGATTATGGCCGATTACATGCACTCCACGAGGAGACTGCGTGGCAGGCTGACTACCTTTTTACGCTAGTGCAGCAAGGAGCCAAGGTACGTTGCTAGCTAGCATTAATTTGATCTTATAAAAAAACAATCAATCTTAACATAATCAGTAGTTAAACTATTAATATCAACCATGTATAGTTATCTAGCTTGTCCTGAGTTGCATATAATCGATGCGGTACCTGTTAATTTATCATCGGATCACAGCCTACTTCGCAAAACGGGTGATGATTTAACAAGCGCATTCGTGAAAAAAGCACTGTCGTTGCACCAATGTGTACCTAACCATAAACATCAATGCCTTTCTTAATCAATACACATGTATATATTTTTAAACCTGCATATTTAGTTAATATTGCCTGCTAACATTAATTTATTTTAATGATGGAACATTGAAGGTTGTGCAATGTAACCCCAATATTTAGACTTGGATGCCACCCGTTCGATAAAATAGGGAACGGTTCCGTATTTCACTGAAAGAATAAACGTTTTGTTTTCGAAATGATAGTTTCTGGATTTTACCATAGTAATGACCTAAGGCTCATATTTCTGTGTGTTTATAATTAAGTCTATGATTTGACAGAGTAGTCTGACTGAGCGGTGGTAGGCAGCAGCAGGCTCGTAAGCATTCATTCAAACAGCACTTTCCTGCATTTGCTAAAGTAGAGAGAGAGAGAGAGTGAGACTTACCTGGGAATATTGATGACTCATGTTAAAAGGAACCACCAGCTTTCATATGTTCTGAGCAAGGAACTTAAATGTTAGCTTTTTGCATGGCAAATATTACACTTTTACTTTCTTCGCCAACACTTTGTTTTTGCATTATTTAAACCAAAGTGAACATGTTTATTTATTTGAGACTAAATAGATTTTATTGATGTATTATATTAAGTTAAAATAAGTGTTCATTCAGTCGTTGAAATTGTCATTATTACAAATATATATAAAAATCGGCCGATTTTCTTTTTTTTAAATAAGAACAATCTATCAGCTTTTTTTGGTCCTCCAATAATTGGTATCAATGTTGAAGAAATCATAATCGGTCGACCTCTACTATATACCATGACACATTGTCCCAGGTCCAGGCTAATAAATAACAATAACATCATGATTTTTTTTTTTTTTTTAAATAAATGTCATTCACTGACATTCTTAAGGTTCAACTATTCTGGTGTGTGTACTTCCAAAGCCCTTCATCTTTATCAGCCGGTGTGGCTCAACTCACAGCTTTACTGTGTAGATATTCAACACAATAGGAACCTTGATTTCCACCGGCTTTGAATACAATTCTTTTGAAGTGGAGCTGGCAACAGGCAGTGGAGCTGGCAACAGGTAGTGGAAGATTCTCATTACACACTCTACTATATATTTGTCTAGTAGAGGCACTGTGGGTCAATTTAAAAGAAAAATGTATCCTTTGGTTTAGTCTGGTATATTTAGTCGACTGAATGTGTACTGTACAAAAATATAAACACAACATGTAAAGTGTTGGTCCATGTTTTATGAGCTGAAATAAAATATCCCAGAAATGTTCTATACGCACAAAAGCTAATTTCTCTCTAATTTTGTGCACAAATCTGTTTACATCCCTGTTCGTGAGCATTTCTCCTTTGCCAAGATAATTAATCCACCTGACCGGTGTGGCATATCAAGAAGCTGATTAAACTGCATGATCATTACACAGGTGCAACTTGTGCTGGGGACAAAAGGCCACTCTAAAATGTGCAGTATTGTCACACAACACAATGCCACAGATGTCTGTGTGTAATTGGCGTGCTGACTGCAGGAATGTCCACCAGAGCTTTTGCCAGAGAATTGAATGCTCCTTTCTCTACCATAAGCCGCCTCAAGATGTTTGGCAGTATGCCTAACCGGCCTCACTACCACAGACTACGTGTAACCATGCCAGCCCAGGACCTCCACATCTGGCTTCTTCACCTGCGGGATAGTCTGAGACCAGCCGATGAAACTGTGGTTTTGCATGGCTTAAGAATTTCTGCACAAACTGTCAAACCGTCTCCGTGAAGCTCATCTGCATGCTCGTCGTCCTCACCAGGGTCTTGACCTGACTGCAGTTCGATGTCGTAACCGACTTCTGCAGTGGGCAAATATTCCCCTTCGATGGCCAATGGTATGCTGGAGAAGTGTGCTCTTCACGGATGAATCCTGGTTTCAACTCTATCTAACCTCCATGTTTCAGCATGATAATAATGCACAGCCCCATGTCTCAAGGATCTGTACACAATTCCTGGAAGCTGAAAATGTTCTAGTTCTTCTATGGCCTGCATACTCAAAAGACGCCACCCATTGAGCACGTTTGGGATGCTCTGGATCGACGTGTACGACAGCGTGTTCCAATATCCAGCAACTTCGCATAGCCATTGAAGAGGAGTGGGACAACATTCCACAGGCCACAATCAACAGTCTGATCAACTTGATGCGAAGGAGATGTTGCGCTGCATGAGGAAATGTTGGTTACACCAGATACTGACTGGTTTTCAAATCCATGGTGACCAAAATATGCATATCTGTATTCCAAAATCCATAGGGTCTAATGAATTTATTTCAATTGACTGATTTCCTTTTTGAACTGTAACTCAGTAAAATATTTTGAAATTGTTGCATTTATTTTTTGGTTCAGTGTAATTTCCCTGTGGTCTGTGACTCCTAAATGTGACCAACCTTGTTTAAAACATGACTGAATAAAAATGATCATTATTCCTGGTTAAAATACAATTTATACCAAGAGTAGGCTAAACCTGTATTTGTGAAACTTGCATTACACAGTATGATAATGACTGGATTGTTAACTGAGTATAAACCAAAATGGGCACCTTTTGTTGATGTCTCCTTTCCCTCTGTTTTTCACAGAGGCGACCAATGGGAACGTCCCGGCTGGGCAGCGACCTCCACCTCGGATCCGCAATGTCCAAATCAATGGGCAGATCGTCAAACTGAAGTACTGCTACACCTGCAAGATCTTCCGACCACCTCGTGCCTCACATTGCAGTATATGTGACAACTGCGTGGGTAAGGGAGAGCACTCTTCTCCTCCTGCTCTCTTCAGTTTTTAATTCATTTTGTTATCATAGAAGAATTCACTCTGACACTGGGTATTGTGTTGGGGACTAGCTTTTCTTTTATCAGTGGGTGAAGGACATATTCTACAGAAGTTTTTAAATGTTTGCTCAAGACTTGACCTTGCCTACATTGATTTGTCAATGTTGTTAAAACCACACACAGGGCAGTTCCATGTAAAACGCCTTCCTTCCAGATAATAACCACGCCCACTAGTTTTATTCCAAATGTGATTTGATTCTTTTTTTACAAAAATAATTCAGTGAAATACAACACAGACTTGATTGCATTGAGGAAGAAGATGGGTATTTTTGTTTCGTCTTGCTCCTGGGCAAAGCTGTATGTACATCAAACCCTCTCCCTTCCTTGATTGTATAGAGCCCTTAGTGCAGAGTATCCTGTAAGGAGTCAGGCTACTGTGTCATGATGGGGCTGTGTGACCCAGACAGACTGCAGCAGGTGCACTGGTCCCACACAGACGGCCCTGTGTTCTAACCATGACTGTGCATAGAGGCACACACTGATCCTCCACCGTCTTCTCTATCCTCACTCTGTACTTGCGGGCGTGTGTGCCATATATGATTTAGTAGTCTATTATCTACACGAGGCTCATATACCGTACATCAACAGATCATCTGATGGTTCTTCCTCATTGTTATTATGCTCCAATGCAGAAGTCTTCCCACCTGCATGCTGTCATAATTCTCATTTAAATAATGTTGTGAAACTATCCAGGGTGTGCTTGTTATCTGCCACAGGGAGAACCGTTTAAAGAAAGATGTTTTGCCTCGGAAGCTATCTGACCCGGCATTGACTCTGGTAATAATGAGATGGGGGTCACTATATTCAGACCAGAGGGAATTATAAGGAAACGGCTCCTATTGCTTGTAATAACCGTGCGCTCGTCTTTGAGGGTTAGTGACCTTTTGTAGCAGAGGACATTTGGATAATGGCTGCTTTACCTTTGTTGAACAGGTTGTCAGAATTAGTTGTCAATGTCTACCTAGCTAAATGCGTGGAAGGCAATGGGATGCCAATATGTTGGTCTGCCAAATTCATTACTGGTCTGTGTGTGTGTGTGTGTGTCTCTCTGTTATAGCCTGCAGTTTACTCTTTGTTAGTCAAGTGTGTCTCTCTCTTTGTTATAGCCTGCAGTTTACTCTTTGTTAGTCAAATGTCTTTTACTATCTTTGATACATTAAACCAGCAGAACTTTGGGGAAGGGTCTATCCTATGCACTCATTGGCATCTCCAAGTTAAATTGAACTAAGTTAGTTTTTTTGTGTCTGATGGAGTGGCGTTTGATCCCATGGCCCCAGAACCTCTTCCCATCGGTCTTTAACCTCATCCCCCTCTTCTCTACAGATCGCTTTGACCATCACTGCCCCTGGGTGGGCAACTGTGTGGGCAAGAGGAACTACCGTTACTTCTACCTGTTCACCCTGTCCCTGTCTCTGCTCACCATCTACATCTTCACCTTCAATATCGTACACGTGGTGATGCGTGAGTATTCTGGAGCTACGGAGTGTGTGTGTGTGTGTGTGTGTGGGGGGGGTCCAGGTCAGTTTCATTCTAAGGTAGGTCCAGGTCAGTTTCATTCTAAGGTAGGTCCAGGTCAGTTTCATTCTAAGGTAGGTCCAGGTCAGTTTCATTCTAAGGTAGGTCCAGGTCAGTTTCATTCTAAGGTAGGTCCAGGTCAGTTTCAGACCATGACAGATTTCAAGACATGGTGTTTACAGATTGGTGGATAGGAAATGCACAGGTTTGCAGGAAGCTGTCACTATTGATAGTTGAGGGAATGTAACCAAACTGGATGGGGCCTGTCAAGTGAGTGATGTGGGCTAAATATGGTGATGAAACCGAGACCTAGTTCAGCTGAGGCTTGACTAAAGCGTGAAGTGACATGCAACGCTAACTGCCTGGATGACACACACACTCTCCTTTGTGTTCCTATATGGGCCTTTACAGACAGCAGGAGGCAGGGAAAAGCATAGAGCATTTAAAGTCAGAATAATTAGCTCCAGGCTTCTGAGCTTAATTCAAGCCTCAGTCAGCATGCTGTCAATGTTGTCCCTAATTTGTATTAATCATTTCTTTTTTTTAATGGTGGAGTGAATGAGAGGGGAATATTTAAGTGCATGTCTTAGAGCATATTAGATGTGTGTGGTGTGTTTGAGAGCTTGAGTGTATCACAGAAACCCTCTTAACTATGTACACGTCTCTACAGGCTCGGTGAACTCCGGGTTTGTGAAGACACTACAGGACACACCTGGGACATATCCTTTCAGTTCCACAAAGTTTGGGGTCACTTAGAAATGTCCTTGTTTTTGAAAGAAAAGCAAAAAAAAATGTCCATTTAAAATAACATCAAATTGATCAGAAATACAGTGTAAACATTGTTACTATTGTAACTGAAAACGGCCTCAATACCATCTGTTTATTGACCCTTAGGGCCACCGTAGCTTCCCCCTTAGGGCCACCGTAGCTTCCCCCTTAGGGCCACCGTAGCTTCCCCCTTAGGGCCACCGTAGCTTCCCCCTTAGGGCCAATAAAAAGTGAATACACTATTAATAGTGAAGACACTAATAATACAGAATTTAGTTTGAGTCAAATTGAGTTATAAGCTGAATTGTCACTGGGACATGGAATGTCAAAAGACCTAATAAATCATTAGTGATTGCAGTAATGTCATGAAAGACCTATCCTTGACCTGTGGACTTTGAGAGCTTGTAGTGCAGTATCTGTGCTGTTGTTTCCTTAACCTGATCCCACTGTGCTGGAAGTGCTGGTGTGCTTCTTCACCTTGTGGTCAGTGGTGGGACTGACAGGCTTCCATACTTACCTGATCTCCCTCAACCAGACCACCAATGAGGACGTGAGTATCTATATTCTCTACCATTCTCTATATTATGTTTCAATAGTTTAAACTAGCATCCTCTATCTATCACTGGTGATTTAAAGAATGGAGATATGGAAAGGGAGGACATTTTAGATTGACACAGCTGGTCGTCTTGAAAATATTAGACCTAGGGCAGCAGCACTAGGTCAGGGAATCATGATGGATTATCTTGGTCAATTAGATTTAACAATAATAATAATTATTCTGTGGAGTGTCCTTTTCAGACAGACAACTCTTCCAACAAATCACAAGTTTGGGTAGACAGGGCTTAAAATTGTGCTCATTTAAAAACTCTTGCTATAGCCAGTAGGCAGACCTGCCCAGAATGTTGCGATATAAAACCAAAGTTTGCAGGCAAAACCTTTGCAGTGGTTTTAGTGAAGGTGATTGATACAAACTAGCCACTTGTGAAACTCACTCTCTTGCTAGTTACTATTTTGTGTCCGGGGGATGTTTACGCTAGGGCAACAAGTGGATAAGGCAATGTTGTAAGAAAGCCGGATGTCTCCACTCTGCCCTTTCCTCTCTGCCAAACCACGTTTAAGTACAGGCGGGTATGCTGGAACATTGGTGCATTGCGGGAGGCAAGCCGTCTCTCTAGAGACACTACACAGCTGGACACTTGAGTAAAACGTTTTTACATGACCACAGATCTGGGTTCAGATGAACCCTTCCCTTAGTATTTAACCATAAGGAGCTGCAATAAGATCGAACCCTGTGTCAGTTGTTAGGATCTTCTTCACTCCAGGGTACTGATAATGCTAAAAGGGGAGTGCTAACATGGCGGGGCTTCATGTGGCTGGAAAGATACACACCTAGGGTGGATAGTGTAAACATTAGTTATACCACCTGTCACCTAGGCAACCACACACCCTTTTTGTGCTTTGCAGTCATAGTTGGCACTAAAAGGCTGGAATCAATCAAATTCATCATAGCAATGTTTATATGACCATTGCATATGAACGGCAATGCAGGAGTGACTGAAGTTTGATACATGGCACTCTTAGATACTCAAATCCGTGGGTATTACATAAACAAAACCATAAAAAAAATAATAATTAAAAAACCTTTTGAATATTGAGGCATTTGACAAGTTTGTCAGTGTCGCTACCGCCTTCCCTTGCCCTCACTCCCAGCTGACCTTGTGTTGGTGTGGCGGGAGGATTCTGCTCTGCAGTAGTGTCCTGTGTATGCAGCCGTACAGTGCCTTCGGAAAGTATTCAGACCCCTTGACTTTTTCCACATTTTTGGTACGAAATAGTTTTTCCCCTCATCAATCTAGACACAGTAGCCTATAATGACAAAGCAAAAACGGGTTATTAGACATTTTTGCAAAATAAAAAAAAACTGATCACATTTACATGAGTATTCAGACCCTCTCATCAAGTGTGCTTGGGTATGACACTACAAGCTTGGCACACCTGTATTTGAGTTTCTTCCAATCTTCTCTGCAGAACCTCTCAAGCTCTGTCAGGTTGGATGGGGAGTGTTGCTGCAAAACTATTTTCAGGTCTTTCCAGAGATGTTTGATTGGGTTCAAGTCCGGGCTCTGGCTGGGCCATTCAAGGACATTCAGAGACTTTTCCCGAAGCACTCCTGCATTGTCTTGGATGTGTGCTTAGGGTTGTTGTCCTGTTGGAAGGTGAACCTTCGCCCCAGTCTGACGTCCTGAGCGCTCTGGAGCAGGTTTTCATCAAGGATCTCTCTGTACTTCGCTTCATTAATCATGGCCTCGATCCTGCCTCGTCTCCCAGTCCCTGCCAATGAAAAACATCCCCAGAGCATGATGCTGCCACCACCATGCTTCACCTTAGGGATGGTGTCAGGTTTCCTCCAGATGTGACGCTTGGCATTCAAGCCAAAGAGCGCAATCTTGGTTTCATCATACCAGAGAATCTTGTTTCTCATGGTCTGAGAGTCTTTAGGTAACTTTTTGGCAAACTCCAAGTGGGCTGTTGTGCCTTTTACTGAGGAGTGGCTTCTGTCTGGCCACTCTACCATAAAGGCCTGACTGGTGGAGTGTTGCAGAGATTGTTGTCCTTCTGGAAGGTTCTCCCATCTCCACAGAGCAACTCTCAAGCTCTGTCAGAGTGACCATCGGGTTCTTGCTCACCTCCCTGACCAAGGCCCTTCTCCCCCGATTGCTCAGTTTGGCCATGCGGTCAGCTCTTGGAATATTCTTGGTGGTTCCAAACTTCTTCCATTTAAGAATGATGGAGGCCACTGTGTTCTTGGGGACCTTCAAAGTTGCAGACATTTTTTGGTACCCTTCCCCAGATCTGTGCCTCGGCACAATCCTGTTTCGGAGCTCTACGGACAATTATTTTGGCATCATGGCTTGGTTTTTGCTTTGACATGCACTGTCAATTGTGGCACCTTTTATATAGACAGGTGTGCCTTTCTAAATCATGTCCAATCAATTGCATTTACAGCAGGTGGACTCCAAGTTAGAAACATCTCAAGGATGATCAATGGAAACGGGGCACACCCGAGCACAATTTTGAGTCTCATAGCAAAGGGTCTGAATACTTATGTAAATAAGATATTTCAGTTTTTATTTTTAATACATTTGAAAACATCTGTCTAAAAACCTGTTTTTGCTTTGACATTATGGGCTATTGTGTGTATATTGCTGAGGACTTTTATTTAATACATTTTAGAATATAGCTGTAACAACAAAATGTGGAAAAGTCAAATGGTCTGAATATTTTCCGAAGGCACTGTATGTCTGTATCCAAGTCTCTCCCAGATGTGCTGGCAAGAGGCAGAGATGGCACCAGTAGTAGCTGTTGAGAGCTGCAGAGCTCTTTCTCTACTTTAATGTTTGTATTATTCCTCTTCTTTCTCCCCCTGCGCGCTGCCAGCCATATTTTTACTGGTATTGAGCAGTGTGAGCAAAATGAGCCACTGTCACTTTGGTAGCAACACAGCACCGTGGCTGTCAGCCCGCCTTGTCTGTCATCAGGCTAATAATAGACATATCAATACCTGCAGGACCT